>NC_069500.1:509966914-510266914 GCF_027579735.1 Bombina bombina
GTCTTTGACCCTGAAATATCTATCTAATTCAGATGTTCTGATATTGAGGCCTATTTATCAAATGTCTGTCGGACCTGATCCGACAGTACGGATCAGGTCCGACAGACATTGCTGAATGCGGAGAGCAATAAGCTCTCCGTATTCAGCATTGCACCAGCAGCACTTGTGAGCTGCTGGTTCAACGCCGCTCCCTGCAGAGTCGCGGCCAATCAGCCGCCAGCAGGGGGTGTCAATCAACCCGATTGTATTCGATCGAGTTGCATACTTGCATTGTGGCTATCTCTGTCCGCCTCCTCAGAGCAGGCAGACAGGGTTATGGAGCAGCGGTCTTTAGACCGCTGCATCATAACTGCTGTTTCTGGCGAGTCTGAAGACTCGCCAGAAACACGGGCCCTCAAGCTCCATTCAGAGCTTGATAAATGGGCCCCATAGAGTGTAATGATTATGGGAGAGAAGGTCCAGACACTTTACGATAAATTTTTATGTTGGAATAGAATAATATTTTCTTATAGGAGAGAAATTTTGTTTTTTGGGGGGTTTTACTCATAGCAATTATCTACTGAACTTTAACATATAAACATTACTAAAGTTTTCTAATTTGAATTACAACTGTGTCAGAGATCTCAGGAGATTGGTTGTTTTATTTGTTTTTCTAAAGGGACCTCATGGTAGACAAAGAGGATCAGCAAAGTTATAACAAATGATATACAGACCAGTTACAACAAAAATAATCCACTCTGGCAGATGTACAGTTATTATGTTTGTACAAAGAAGAGAAGACAACAGATACAATTAAAAAGAAAGAAGATAATCAGTAGATTACAGATGATAGATATATAGATATATTTATATAGATAGATTTAGGTAGATAGATAGATAGATAGATAGAGAGAGAGAGATAGACAGTCAGACAGATAGATAGATAGATAGATAGATAGATAGATAGATAGATAGATAGATAGACAGACAGGCAGACAGACGGGCAGACAGACAGACAGAAAGACAGACAGACAGACAGACAGACAGACAGACAGACAGACAGACAGACAGACAGACAGACAGACAGACAGACAGACAGACAGACAGACAGACAGACAGATAGATAGATAGATAGATAGATAGATAGATAGATAGATAGATAGATAGATAGATAGATAGATAGATAGATAGATAGATAGATAGATAGATAGATAGATAGATAGATAGATAGATAGATAGATGCCTACATATAGACAGACATGATAAAATGGTGTACTGTATGTAAGGAAACAAATAAATACACAAATAAAAAAAAAGTATTTATATGATAGGTAAATGCAGAAGCAACATTTCGTTATAATAAAAAGCAGCTGCAATGTAATGATATATATAATTGCTAACTGGGAAACATTAAACAGAGTGAATTTTTCTAGCAAATCTGGATATGGTAAGTAGTTTCTATTTTTATAAATAGCCATGTAATTATCTCAATATATTTCCTGTAACTTAGAACTCCACATAACTTACTTCCTTTAAGAATACAATTTCAGCTATTTGCACAATAAATATTACTATAGTTTTGTAGGATTGTAATTAATATGACGTTTTTGGATAAATGACTGAATTAGAGAGCCCATATTCTTAATTTTCTAACACTTGTTTAATCCATTTGTTGTTTGAATATTCCATTAAAAGAGGATGCATTTTTTCATATGCCATTTGTTTCTGAAAAGCCTGTCATTAATATATATATATATATATATATATATATATATATATATATATATATATATGTATTGTTTTTATTTATCTTGCTACTGTTTATAATTTCATACAACAATATATATATTATTGTTACTATGCTATTATAGTAACCACATATTTGTCCACTTTGAACCCAGGATACAATTAATAGTCCATATATTCTAAAGTGTAGTAAGATTTATTACGAAAGCAATTTACATCTCATATTTGTCAATATTTATAAGTAAACCACCACATGCATTTTTAAACACAGTAATCGTTGTTCTTGTCTCAATGCTCACAATATAATTAAATCCTCCAATACAGACTGAAAAAAATCTAAATAGAGATTATCTGTAGGTCAGTAGATAACATATAAAAATATACAACATATTTTATGTGAGAATTAAAAAGTTAAAGTATAATTTTTTCAGAAGCATATAATTAATGTTGGTTAATCTGATAAAGAAACACTTTAGCATGATGATTTATTTTCAGTTCTAAGATTCATTAAACATTACAAAACATTTTAGAAAGCGATGTGCATGTCTGTCAACAGTTTAGCATTTTTTTCAATAAGTTCTAATATCAAGAATCTATCATCAGCACCCCTTTCTGTGACACCAACTTGTAGTATTATACACCTTGTGCCACAAAAAAATGCCATTGGGTAATGTAACTAAAATAGTGCAATTGCTATTTTGGGGCGTCCGTCGTATGCTCAAAGTTTTGTGCATTATAAACATTTTAATTAATATATGTTATTCCTTATTTTTATTATTGCATTTAATAGTCATAGCAAAGATAAAGCTATTCCCTAATACTGTAAATACTTTATAAATGCTCCAGAACAATTGGAGAAAGCAATTTGTTTACCAGGCATAAATTGCAAAGATGCATTATTAACAACTACACTTTTTTATTAAACCATATTTTATCTCCTTCTTGATAAAACATTTCTCTTTCCACAGCTTATTTGTATTTACAAAATGTAATCTAAATGCTTAATTACGGATAATTTAAAAAATTTACACTATACCTTCATTGTTTGTTTTTTTTTTGCCTATCTTTATTTGTCATTTAAAGGGACATTAAAGTCACAATTTAAACTTAAAGGGACACTGAACCCAATTTTTTTTCTTTTGTGATTCAGATAGAGCATGCAATTTTAAGCAACTTTCTAATTTACTCCTATTATCAAATTCTCTTAATTCTCTTGGTATCTTTATTTGAAATGCAAGAATGTAAGTTTAGATGCCGGCCCATTTTTGGTGAACACTGTGTTGTTCTTGCTGATTGGTGGATAAATTCACCCACCAATTAACAAGTACTTTCCATGGTCCTGAACCAAAACAAAAACTTAGATGCCTTCTTTTTCAAATAAAGAAAGCAAGAGAACAAAGAAAAATTGATAATAGGAATAAATTAGAAAGTTGCTTACATTTGCATGCTCTATCTGATTCACAAAAGAAAAAAATTGGGTTCAGTGTCCCTTTAAAGGGACACGAAACTCCAAAATTTTCTTTCATGATTTAGATAGAACATTTTTAACAACTTTCCATTTTACTTCTATTATCAAATTTGCTTCATTCACTTGTTATCCTTTGCTGAAGGAACAACATTGCACTACTGGCAGCTAGATGTACATATCTAGTTAGCCAATCACAAGAGACAAATGTGTGCAGGTAACAATCAGCAGCTAGCTCCCACTAGGGTAGGATATGTGCGTATTCATTTTCAACAAGGGATACCAAGAAAACGAAGCACATTTGAAAATAGAAGTGCATTTAAAAGTGTCAAAAAATTACATGTTCTGTCTGAATCATGCAAGTTTCATTTTGATTTCCCATCCCTTTAAATGGATAGAGTAGATCAAGACATTTTAAATGGCTTTCCAATTTACTTCTATGATCAATTTTGCTTAGTTATCCTTTATTAAAGAGTAACCCTAGGTGAGCTCAGTAGCGTGCATGTGTCTGCAACAATGTTTATGGTAATGTTATACATAGTTGCAAGTACTGCTGCCATAGGATGATAAAGACACATGCACACTTCTAAGCTCATATCAACCTATCTAGGTTTGCTCTTCAACACAGGATACCAAGAGAAAAAGCACATTTGTTAATAGAAATAAACTGGAACATTACTTAAAATTGCATGCTCAATTTAATTTTGACTTTACTGTCCCTATAACTCTGACAATTGTAGTGTTTACCTGTCCTCTAGAGAGTCTGTGCTGTATTCTGTGCAGAATGCTGTCACTCCTACATGAGCTAGTGATTGGTTGATATGTGCAGTATCATGTTTACATTTTATCTTTCACAAAGTAGTGATGCTGTCATACAGGTTACACCTCTATGCATTCCGTATTAAATAAATAAAAATAAAAAAAGTACAGTCACACTCACATTAATACTGTCTGAAAAAATCATTTAAAAAAATTGCATTAAAAAGTTATAATTGCTCAACGCTATGAGATCTCTGGTATTAGAGAAAAAAGACAAAGGCAGACAAAGGGCTTTAACATAGAGATATATGTACATGTCTAAATATGTATATGCAGTGTTCTCCACAGAAAATGATGCTAGCCAGGTAGCAATATAAAGTAGCCGGGACGGGGGCAGTGTAATATTTTCTAATATTATATAATGTTTTGGTATCCAAAGCAAAAATTAATTGCATTAATTAACATACATGTATTCAATGGTAATTTGTGCAATAAAAATGGAACATTTTTAATAACAGCTAATTTTAGCTTAATATTGGCTAAAATTTTAGACGGGTGGTCAGTAAAATCAGTTGGCTTGTGCACCCGCTATAAAGATCCTGGGGAGAACATTGTAAATGTATATATATATATATATATATATATATATATATATATAAACACATAAATACACATGTATACACATATATACATATATACAAGTGCATTAGAGCACTTTGCAGTCAAGTAGATGAAAACATGAAAAATCATATTTATGAAGTATTCAAATTTAATAAAGTGTTTAACTGATTATGTACTGTAAATATTTGACATTCCTATGTTCTTCAATTAAGGAAATATGTTTTAAAATTGTTTTATATATATATATATATATATATATATATAAAAATATATATATATCTGTATAGATCTATACCTATATATATATATCGGTATAGATGGATATTTTACCAAAAAAATCATATATATATATATATATATATATATATATATATATATATATATATATATATATATATGTTTAAGAATAAATGGCACATATTATGTATGGGAAGAACATTGGAATGTGACATATTTATAATTCATGTCAGGTTTAGTGCACTTGAATAAACACAATTGATTGAAGTCTATGGGAGAATATGTTAACGCAGTCGCAATATCCAAGTTCAACTTTTTACTTTCAACTTGTAATATGAGTGCAACTTGACGCACACAATAAAAGCTTCCATCTAGTGAGCACAAAATAGCACTCCACTCGTAATCAAGCCCAAAGAGAGGTAAGATAAATATCATTCAAGAGGCTTTTTGAGTATGCCCTGTGCTTGCAAAACAACCGCTATTTTTTTTAAACAAAATGAACATTTTAAATACTTTTAAAATATTTTTATTGCATCCAGATATTGTTCTTTTTAAGTTAATAATTTAATGTCCCTTTGATAAATGGTTATTTTGTGTTACCTTGTAATGTATACAGAAAATAATAATTCATTAAATATTACTTGAATTTTATATAGAAAATAATAACAAATAAAATGTTACTTTTTAAATAATTGTTTTATATTTTTAAAACTACTTTTGACACAATTTGCTTTAGTAGAATAACCTTATTTAGATCTACTTTATATTTTAAAGATATTGTTCAGTAATATTATGTAAATTATTTTATTTTAAACTATTTAAACTATTATTTTAATTTAAACTATTAACCCTAAAACCTAACACCCCCTAACTTTAAAATAAACTTACAATATAACTTATCTTACATGTGAAAAAATAAAACTAAGATTAAGCTATAAATTAGCCTAACATTACTATTTTAAAAAAATAAAATAAAAATAAAAAAAATAAAATTACAATGTTAAAAAATCCGAAAACTACGAAAAAATTTTAAAAAACTAACATTACAAAAAATCCTTAAATTATGAAAATTACAAATAATCTAACATTACAAAAAAAAACACTAACATTACGAAAAATAAAACAAATCTATGATAACAAAAAATAATGAATGAAATTATCCAAAATAATAAAAATTAAACCTATTCTAATAGCTCTATAAAAACAAAAAAGCCACCCCAAAATAAAAACACCCCCTAATTTGTCAATAAACTACCAATAGCCTTTAAAAGGGCCTTTTGAGTTTAACAGCTCTTTTACCTACAGAAATTACAAAGTCCCCCCTAAAAGTAAACCCCCCACCCAACCAACCCCCAAAATAAAAATAAATCAGCCAAGAGGATGAGAGCAGCTTAAATTCTATTGGTTATTCAAATCAGCCAATAGGATTTAAGCAGCTCTCATCCAATTGGCTGATTTGAATATTTCAGCCAAAAGGAATATAAAAGGGGTACCTTGCTTTGAAACTTAAGTGTGCTGCAGATAACCGCATGAAGAGGAGGATCCATGTCACTGAAGACTGCGTCCGCTGTAGAGGAACGGTGCTCCAGATGATGACCAGTTCTCCGGATCCGAGCATCACTGAAGACCGCTCCGCACCTCCGGGAAGAAGATAGAAGATGGTGCCCCCCTGGAAGAAGATCTTCGTCACCTGGATGAAGACTTTTCTCCGCCTGGACATATGGGGGTCGATCCGATAAAAATCGTCACCCGCAAAAGCCGGCGATGCCAATATTTACGCTGGTTTGGTATCACATATACGGCGTAACCTAGAAGTTACGCGTGTATATTTCTGCCGTCGCCCATAGTTTTTTGGGCCATAGGCAGGTATACCAAACCAGCGCAGTTTGGTATCCAATATGCAGCGTAAGGACTTACGTGGCGAAAATGGAGAAATCTTACTCCATTTTCACCTCGCCACAAAAAGCAACCGTAAGAAGCCTTACGCTGACTATTGGAGCCCCGTAACTCCCTAAACTAGCTAGAAAATAAACCTAACACCTAACGCATGCGCAATGTCTATCTACCTGTCACCCGCGATCTGCTAACTAAAACCTAACACCTAACGCATGTGCAATGTCTATCTACCTGTCAACCGCGATCCCCCCCCCCCGAAATCCCTAATACAGTTATTAACCCCTAAACCGCCGCTCCCAGACCCCGCCGCCATCTACATAAACTAACCCCCTACTGTGAGCCCCTAAAACCGCCGCC
The DNA here is from genome assembly GCF_027579735.1 of Bombina bombina. Lineage (NCBI taxonomy): Eukaryota > Metazoa > Chordata > Amphibia > Anura > Bombinatoridae > Bombina > Bombina bombina. The sequence continues at coordinate 509,973,975 of NC_069500.1, forward strand.
ATCTACCTTATCTATCCCCTAATCTGACCCCTTACACCGCCGCCACCTATATAAAAAGTATTAACCCCTAATCTAATCCCCCTATACCCCAATGTAGATTGTAGGCAAAAGAGCAGTTTACTTTGTGACAAAGCCCCGCCAAAAGCCCTTTTAAGGGCTGGCAAAAGAGCTGTTACTTTGGGGCATGTCCCGCAAAAAGCCCTTTTAAGGGCTGGCAAAAGAGCAGTTACTTTGGAGCAATGCCACCCAAAAAGCCCTTTTCAGGGCTATTTGTAGGGTTAGACTTAGGTTTAGTGGTAGGGATAGTTTAGTATTTTAGGGGTTAAATAATTTAATATAGATGGCGGCGGGGTAGGGGGATTAGATTAGGGGTTAATAATTTTAAAATAGCGGCGGGGTAGGGGCTCACTTTAGGGGGTAGGTAAGGTAGATGGCGGCGGTGTAAGGGGCTCACTTTAGGGGGTTATAGATTTAATATAGCTGGCGGCGGTTTAGGAGTTAATAACTTTATTAGGTAGCGGCGGTTTAGGGGTTAATACATATTTTATTGTTATGATAGTGAGGGGGATAGCGGATAGAGGGTTAGACGTGTCGGGCTATGTTAGGGAGGCGTGTTAGACGTGTCGGGCTATGTTAGGGAGGCGTGTTAGACGTGTCGGGCTATGTTAGGGAGGCGTGTTAGACAGTGCGGGTGATTTAGACTTTAGTCAGGTTTTGTAGGCGCCGGCAGTTTCTAACGTGCCACAAGTCACTGGCGACGCCAGAAATTTGTACTTGCGCAGATTTCTGGACATCGCTGGTTTATCAGACTTACGGCACATTAGCATCTGACGGCGACATATATGGGATAGCTCGAGTTGCGAGCTGAAACTGCGGGCGACGTGGGTTCCCTCGCTTGCGCCGCAAACTGCGATCTATATCGGATCGCGCCCATGAACTTCAAGAACGGTGAGTAGATTTTCTGGGGTTGGTGTTAGTTTTTTTTTGGGGTGTTTTTTTTTTAGATTAGAGCATTTTTTATTTTAATGGGCACAAAAGAACTGATTCCCTTTAGGGGCAATGGGTAGCTTAGTTTTTTTTTTTAGACATAGTTTTTTTTTATTTTGGGTGGTTGGTTGGGTGGGTTTACTTTTAGGGGGGGCTTTGTAATTTTTGTAGGTAAAACAGCTGTTTAGCTTAGGGCAATGTCCTACAAAAGGCCCTTTTAAGGGCTATTGGTAGTTTATTGACAGATTAGGGGTGCTTTTTTTATATGGGTATTAGATTAGTTATATTTTGTATTATTTTGGATAATTTCATTTATTATTTTTTGCAATCTTAGATTTTTTATATTCTCCGTAATGTTAGTGTGTTTTTTGTAATGTTAGATTATTTTAAATTTTCGTAATTTGTTTGTTTTTTGTAATATTAGGTTTTTTAATTTTTATTTTATTTTATTTTTTAAAATAGTAATGTTAGTTTAATTTATAGTTTAATCTTTTTTTTTCCACAGGTAAGTTTTTATTTATTTTAAGATTTATATTTTAAGCTTAATTTAAAGTTAGGGGGTTGTTAGGTTTAGGAGTTAATAGTTTACTTTAGTGTTTTGCGATGTAGGAGGCTGGTGGGTTAAGGAGTTAATAGGTTTTCTATAGTAGTAGCGATGGGGGGGCAGCGGTTTAAGGGTTAATAGGTTTAGTTTAGTGTTGGTGATGTGGGGGGCTGGCGGTTTTGGGGTTAATAGGTTTTCTATAGTAGTAGTGATGGGGGGCAGAGGTTTAGGGGTTAATAGGTTTAGTTTAGTATTGTTGATGTGGGGGCTGGCGGTTTAGGGGTTAATAGTTTTTTATAGTAGTAGCGATATGGGTGGCCGGCGGTTTAGAGGTTAATAGGTTTATTTAGTGTTGGCGATGTGGGGGTTGGCAGTTTAGGAGATAATATGTTTATTTAGTGTCGACAATGTGGGTGGGCGGCGGATTAGGGGTTAATACATTTTATATAGTATTTGTGATGCAGAGGGATGGCGGTTTAGGGGTTAATAGTGTAGTTTATGGGTGTTAGTGTACTTTGTAACATTTTTGTTATGAGTTTTGTGAAACATTTTTGTTTTGCAAAATCCATAACTACTGGTTTCAGATAACGGAATGGATCATGGCGATATAAACTATAAAGCTAGTGTAACAGCCGGACCACACAACCTGTAATACGGGCGCAATGAGAATCCTGCACTCAAAAGCCATTTTTTGAGTCGGGAATGGAGAGTTGCATAAATGCTAAAATGCTAGCGGTATAGTTGTACCATTGAGACTTGTAATATGAGAGACCTACATATTCCGCGCGCAATGTCCAATTTTTCAGCGGTTTAGCTGTACCGTGACACTTTTTTTATATATTATTTCAGTTTAAAAATTCCCTATATTTAATGTGTGCAAGTCCTGTTTTTCTGATTACAATCAAAATTCTTGATAACTTACAATATTGTTGCAGGGCAATTCAGTTATCAAATTTGACAGCTATTTGTTCTCCCATAAAAAATACTATTACATTTATTCCTATAAGTCTGCTAATTAGACCTAATCAACACTAAATCCGTATATGAGCACGTTAATCAGACTATTAAAAGATTATAGCATCTAAGGGGTTGAGTACAATATATTATTTGAGACATGTTTCCTGTCTACACAATCACAATCAGATATTTTTATTGTTGTATTTATCATGTCAGTCCATTTTTCAAACTCCGCCGAAAGTAAACATTTAAGAAGGGCAGGTTAGCCTGCATATTATAAGTTGAAAGAAATTGTTTGCTCACATGCGAAAGCCGTTGCACACTAACTTCAGGGGCCCAATCCGATATGCAGCGTTGCCCACAAAAGCCGGCGACGCCAGATTTTGCGCAATTTTGGTATCACATATACGGTGTAGCATACAAGTTACGCGCGTATATTTCACCCTTCGGCCTTATTTTTTTTACCCATAGACAAACATAGAACTACGCACAATTTGGTATCCAATATACAGCATAAGGACTTATGCGCTCAGATTCCAGAAAATCTACTCCATTCTCATCTCGCCACAAATTGCAAGTGCAGGAGCCCTTGCACTGACTAAAAATCCAACGTAACTCCCTGAAGGCCTAACAAACGCATGCGCAATCACATACATATCAGCAGCAGATCTCAAACAGTTAAACCTCTTCTAAGCATTCAGAATTCCTGCCCCTGCAAGTGTGTCAAACCAATCACAAACAGCACAACCTCTCACCTGCAGCCTTAAAACACCTGGCAATGCTGAAGCTGTTGTGTGTTGTACACTTCCTGGCATCCGGCTCATTCCAGTCAACAGAGTGGCTTGTGTCTGGCCTAGCGCAGTCCACCTTCTCCAGGAATCTAGGGGAGGTTTTGACTGCTCTAGATAACCAGACACAGCGATACATTAATTTCCCCCGTACTCCCCAGGAATGGAACAGTCTTAAACAAGGCTTCTATTGACTGGGGGGTATTCCCAATGTCATGGGGGCAATTGATTGCACACATGTGTGTATCTTGGCCCCACATGAGGAGCCATTACTCTATATTAACAGGAAAGGGTTTTACTCCTTGAATTGCCAGATGGTCTGCGATACCACTCTGAAATTCATACATGTGTATGCAGGCTTTCCAGGTAGTGCACATGATTCCTACATCCTGCGCCAGACCTCCTTCTTCCAGCTTTTTTAATCTGGCACACTCTTGGGAGGTTGGCTGCTTGGTGAGTATGCACTACCTTCATTCTATCTGTATATTTATACTAAAGGGACACTAAACACAAAATAATTTTCTCATGTTTCAGATAGAGAATACAATTTTAAACAACATTACAATTTACTTCTATTATCTCATTTGATTTATTCTTTAGATATCCTTTGTTTAAGAAATAGCACTGCACATAGATGAGCCAATCATATGAGGCATCTATGTGCAGCCACCAATCAGCAGCTAATGAGCAAATCTAATATGCTTGTCAGCAAATGATATCAAGAGAATGGAGCGAATTACATAATAGAAGTAAATTATAAAGTTGAATAAAATTGCAGGTTCTTTTTAACTCATGAAAGAAGAAATGTGTGTTTCAAATCCCTTTAAAGGGACAGTATATTATAGATAGTTTTTCACTTAAAAGGACATTTTCTTAAAATGGAATGTTCTATCTGAATCATGAAAATAGAATTTTGTCTAGACTAATCCTGGCATAAAAGTAGATTGCTTACAATGCACCAATTTAATGTATTTGAAATGAAATCCATGTATCTTTTAAATGAAATCCATGTTATGTCCCTTTAAGCACATGATGAACCTGTAGTAATCAGAATGCATATGTTACAAGACAGGCAACGCAGGGTACAGCTGCAGACCATGGCTGTTAAGCCCCTTGGTACAACCCCTTACAGAGCCACAACTCAGGTACAAGGAGGCCCACATATGGACCAGAAATGTGATAGAAAGGAGCTTCGGCCTACTCAAAACCAGATTCAGGTGTCTGGATTTGACAGGCGGAGCTTTACAGTATAACCCCAACAAAGTGTGTTCCATTGTCAATGCATGTTGTATTCTACATAACATTGCTGTGGACACACTTATATTGGGGGACATTGAACCAGAACAAGATCAGCAGCTGGTTCCTGTACCTGAGGATGTGGACAGGGGGACACTGAGGGGGAATGAAGTGAGGGACCTTGTCATCCATCAATACTTCACCTGTAAGTTACTTGTTTATAAGTACAGTAAACCGTAACATTCACATGTATTATGATGTTTGACTGTACTTCACCAACCATTGCATGTGTATATATCATGTGTTGCAGAATTACATACTGCGGATTTCCACTGCATGTAAGTGAAACTACTACATCCCACCCCCCTTCCCTTAACCACCCTAATTACTGAAAATGTCTCATTTGTTTAATTTATGTTTATGTCACTATGATTTACTGACTATTATTAATAAGAATGAAAATTGATGTTTATACATTATGTTTACACCTTCTGTAAATACATTATTATTTTTATATATATATATATATATATATATATATACCCATGTGGCAATTTTTATTGGATGTGAGAAACCTTGATTTACATCTTAGAAGTGAATATTACTATATGTACCCTTCATACACAACTATGTGATGTGTTTTATAGAACATGAATATGTCATAAACATGATAATATTACCTTTGTTTGCCATTTCCACACAGGTCATATTATATGTTTTAACAATATTAGTGTACTAAAACACACCTCACATGGATGTGGATGACAATTATATGGTAAATAACAGAGGACAAGATTTATGGTGAACTATAAGAATATTTATTTCTTTTTTGGCTTCTTGTATGAGGGAGCTGAGATGGCTGTAGTGGATTTCCTTGTTCTCCTAGTTTGAGAGGAGTCTTCGGTTTCTGCTGGTGTGCTGGCCACAGATGATAGGCTGAAGGCAGTGTCCTGCTGGTGTGTAAAGTGCTCAACCAACAAACCCAAGAGTTGATTTTGTTCCCGCCATCTATTGTCCATCTGCATCTGCATATCAGACAGAATTCTCATCATCTGCGACTGGTTTTGTACAATTCCATTTAATGATGCTGCCATGTCCCTCTGCTGCTCTATGCTACGCTTGAGTAACCTCTCTTGGCTTCTGTGAAACCTCTGTTGGCCTTTTTGTCTGCTCTCGCAGCTTGTTATGAGCCTCCTCTGTAGTGAAATGTATTCCTCACCCAGGGGAGAATACAGTGCATCCACAGGCTCTTCAGCAGCAGGGCTTCTAGGTGCTGCTTATTGGTAGCTGCACATGTGTGCCCCATGTTATTGGCTCACCCATGTGCATTGCTGTTTCTTCAACAAAAGATACTAAGAGATAGAAGCAAAATAGATAATAGAAGAAAATTAGAAAGTTGTTTAAATCGTATCCTCTATCTAACTCATGTAAGAAATAAATTGGGTTTCATGTTCCTTTAAGCTTCTCATGAAGTGGTTTTATTCATTTTTTTTAACCATTTGCTTATTTTTAGCTTAAAACTAGAAACATTTTTCCTTGGATTGAAGTTTAGAATTATAGTTTAGCACATAAAACATCATATCTACTTTAAAAGTGTCATGAGTGCAATGGGTAGAATAAGGGTGGATTGTGGGCAGAGCATGGCAGAGGTACCAGCCCAATGCGATCTCAGAATATATGGGTTGAGAGCTTTTTTATGTTACACCATGTTAGAGGTCTTCTTAGAGCCGGGGTGTCACTTCATAATAATCATTATTCTACACTTATCTACTGGAATTGAGTATTCACCATACAAGGCCTTGAAGAGCAAAAACAGACACTCACACAATAAAGTTTCAATCTACTCTGTTTTATTCTTAGCCGGACTGTGGTTATATATTTTACATCACATACATTGTAACTTGACATAGGGAAGCTTCATACACGCCCCCTTATTGCAAGTTAGTTAGTGGAAAATCTAAAGTACTTCAGACATGGGGGCCTATCTATAAAGCTCTGAATGGAGCTTGAGGCCCTGTGTTTCTGGCAAGCCTGCAGGCTTAAAAAGGATATTTAAATCAATAGTGCGCACTGAGATGTTTTGTTCGGTACATCAATTATATAACTAGTTTATGGAAATATATGGAAATTAACTTAAGTACAAAAAATACCATTAATTTTTATGTTCTTAATTCATTTGTATTTGTTTACTGACAAGTATACAGTATCAATATGTACATTTTCAGAAATATTTGCCTAGATTTTGTGTTATTTCACTCTCCATAGCTCTGCCATTACGAGTTACTGAAAAGCCTCCTTGTGCTGTGCGTTATGGTGCATTAAGCTCCATACCGCACAAAAGCCAAGGGCTGAGTTTTTGTGCTTGTGCATGCTTTCCCCCATATACATCAATGGGGAGAAAGTGCAGAATTGAGATTGCCGTAACTCCTAATCCGCTGCTCCCCGACATCGCCGACACTAATTAAAACTATTAACCTCTAATCCTCCCCTCCCCAACATCGCCGCCACTAAATAAAGTTATTAAAATCTAAACCTAACACCATCTAACTTTAAATTAAAATTACAATATAACTATCTTAAAATAAATAAAAACTATTATTATATATATATATTATTATAAATTTACCTTGCATTTCTATTGGCTGATTTGATTCTTCAAATTAAAATCAGCCAATAGGATGAGAGCTACTGAAATCCTATTGGCTATTCAAATCAGCCAATAGGAATGCAAGGTAAGTCATTTTGAAATGGGTACCTTGCATTCAACCTAAGTGTTCGGCGGTGACCGCATGAAGAGGACACTCCGCGTAAAAGAGTTGTTTATCTTAGGACAATGCCCTACAAAAGGCCCTTTTAATGGCTATTGGTAGTTTATTGTAGGTTAGGGGGTGTTTTTATTTTGGGGTGATTTTTTATTTTTTTTGGAAGTGGAGGGCCCTCTAGTGGGCCTGTAGCAAAATTAAGGGATAACTGAGTTGAAGTCTGGAAGGTACTAGATGTTACAATGTTGCATGTAGGGGGGCGGTGTTTCTGCTTACCTTTATAGGTCCTGGCTGCAGTGGATCCGGCCCTCTTTTCTTCCTAGTTCCAGACTTCAAGCAAGCTTTCTTTTACTGTGGTGATGGAGCGTGCTAAGAGGAAGTCTAATCCGCCTAAGCGCTACAGCAAAGTGGTGAAGGTGGTTCCAGGCATGAGAGGAGCTGCAAGAGACAATGGAGGATCAGGCTCAGAGGATGTGGTACCCCCCTCCCCTGTTGTTAGGCCTAGGGTGTCTCCTGTGCTGCAGGCAAGGGTTTAAGGGCCAGGGGGAGGCTGGGATCCAGGGCCCTCTGCGGCGGGCTCTGGAGCTCAGGGTTCCTCTCCTGTCCCTGTCCCTGTCCCTCCTGTTCCCCCCCTCATGGTGGTTTTGGGGCCCAGACTGAGTTAATTAGCCCTAGGGGAGCGTGTCTAATTGAGGTGGCTGGCCCTTCCCATATCCCTGCATCTACCCCTATTGGGCGGATTCACCCCCCTCCCGATTCCCCTCCGATATTCCCAGAGGTTCAGGAGCCCTCTGGCCTCTTTGATGCTGAGACCCGGGAGGAGATACCGCAAGGGGACCAGGCTGCTGCCGGTCACGTGTCTTGGCAGCAGCTTGGGGCCCTGCCTCCCGCGGCCTTGGCATCGGTACTCTTGTTGGCTCAGGCCCTCTGGGGTGATACTCCCCACGGGGGCCTGGGTATAGTGGGAGCAATTTCGGAAGGAGCGCGGGCTGCCCACGTGGGCCGGGCTCTTCAGATGCCTGGGCCCACGTCGGGGCATAGCTCCGCCCCTTCCACCGTCACGTTGCGCGCTTCCTCCCTCAGTGATGAGTCAGTTGGGGAGGAGCGCGGACGTGCACGGCTGCGGGCAGGAACCAGGAGCAGATCACCGCATGGAGCTCGGACTAGTAAGTTGGGGAGTCTCCATGTGGGTGGTCGGGCTCCTGAGGCAGCCGGGGGGGCAGAGGTGGGCCGCAAACAGGCCAGGCTAGGAAGGCGACAGGCAAAACAGTGGGCGGTAGGCGGGCAACTATTGCAAAATTCAAAAGGCGGGGTGCTTTGGGCAATCGCACTTCACAGGGCTCTCCAGGTGGGCTCCACATGGGTACGAATGTTCAGGGTGTGCCTACGGGTGTGTTGCACAGGTGGATAACTGTGCAGGGGTCTCCTGCTGTTGCTCATGGGGGTATGACTGCGCAAGGTGTAGCTTCGTGTGTGTCCCCAGGGGTGCAAGCTGGGCATGGTGTGTGTCTGGGTGCGAGCCACAGGGGTATAACTGTGGTGGGCCAAGGGGATACTGTGGGTGACACAGAATTCTTGGATGTTGTGGGTACTGCTTCAGGGGTAACTAGGCAACGGGATACTGGTTCACATGTTTCGCAGGGCATTAGAGGTGAATCTGTGGGCTCTGTGAGTGGTCTGCATGGGCAATCTGCTGGCGTGACAGAGGAGATGATACGTAAGGCTGTGTCTGCTGCGTTAGGTGTGTGTTTGTCCAGGGAGCAGGTTGGGGGCCCCTCAGGGGTTCAGTCATCAGCGCGGAGTACTCCCCAATCTGTTTTATTTCCACAGGCGCTCTTATGGATCAGACGGTGTCAACTGTGGCTGCTTCTTCCAGTCAGGGTCCTGTGCCGGCGGCAGTCTCATCCACAGCGGCTGCAGAGGACAGGAGTCAGCGTCTGCCTTCTGGAGCTGCGCCACCTTTGGCCCCCAGCGGTGAGTTCCTTTTACACACATCTGCACACACTGGGCTAGGATCATCCTCTAGTGGGTCTGGTTCTGAGAGTGAGAGTGACTTAGGACTAGTGGGTAAGGGGCAGAAGGAGATGTTCAAGATGATTAAGAAGCTGGTAGCAGCGCAGGCGAAAGGTAAGGGAACACCGGTTGATCCTTGCCGGGTGGTCCCTCCCCCTCAGGATGCTAGCTTTGTGTCCATGCCGGGGGGAGACCTTCCTTTGCCCAGGAAGGTGGCGGCGCACGGGGACACTTACCCGTGCTTGGTGCACTCTTTGTACGGGCACCTGAAGTCCAAGGTGGTTAAGAAGATTCAGGATGGACGATATGTCACCATCTTTGAACTCTCGCCAGAGGCTTGTAGGGCGCGGGAGCGCGCAGCGGACGGCACAGGACCTAAGAAAGTTCAAAGGCCAGAAACATTTGAGGAGTGGCAGAGGTGCTTTCAGGTGCTAGCTACTTTCTATATTGACAAGTGGCCATCGCAAGGCCATGATCTCTTCAAATATGAGCATACGATTGATGAAATCCGTGCCAGATTTAAAGAGGGCGCATGGCGGGAATATGATATGGCGTTTCGCAGGAAGATGGTGGGTAACCCTCTCCTGCATTTCGGGACTAAGGATCTTGACCTGTGGTCAAAGCTGGGTGTGGAAGGGGGTGCTTTAGGCTCCCCTGTTCCTCGCCAAGGTCCTAATAGATTGGCGCCGAAACAAAAGAGGCGCGGCAGGGAATGCTGGAAGTTCCAGGATAAGCAATGTGACAGGGGGGCTGGCTGCTCCTTTCGTCACATCTGCAAATTCTGTAGCGGTCCACACCTAGGGGCAGATTGTAGCAAGCGCAGGGAGTCTGGGGCAGATAAGCCTTCCCCCAGAGGGGGCCCTGGGTACAAGGGCCCCAACCCCTCTTAGAGCGGAAGCCATGGAGCCTTGGCTGGCTCAGTACCCCGATCGGAGGGCAGCGCATTTGCTCTGGTCGGGGTTGCGGGAGGGGTTCTATATTCCTGTAGAAGGGGCTGTGCGGGGTTCTGTAATACACAGAAACCTCAAGTCGGCTTACGAATTCCTGGGTGTGGTTCGGGAGAAGCTGGGTAAGGAAGTTGCCTTGGGGAGAGTGGTTGGCCCATTCTGGGATAAGCCACTGGCGGATTTGGTGGTGTCTCCATTGGGGGTGGTCCCCAAGAAGGACACGGGCAAGTTCAGGCTCATTCATCATTTGTCTTTCCTGAGAGGGGGGTCAGTGAATGATGCCATTGACCCTGAAGCGAGTTCAGTGCATTACCAGTTCTTTGATGACTAGCTCGGGATTGTCAGGGGCAAAGGGGCGAGGGCCTTAATGGAGAAACTGGACATAGAGTCAGCGTTTTGTTTACTCCCCCTGCACCCGTCGGCCTTCAGGCTTATGGGCATGAAGGTGGATGGGGCATTCTATGTGGATAAATATCTTCCCATGGGATGCTCGCTTTCATGTGCACTGTTCGAATGCTTTAGTTCCTTTCTGCATTGGGTAGTGCAGTGGGAGTCTGGGGGTGGGGCCGTGGCTCACTACCTGGACGATTTTTTGCTGGTGGTTGAGGCGGATTCGGAGGAATGCACACGCATGATGGTGGTCATGCAAGAGATGATGGGTAGATTTGGGGTGCCTCTAGCTGATGACAAGACACAGGGCCCCTGTACGCGCCTCACTTTCCTCGGTATCGAGATCGATACCGCGGCTGGGGTTTGTAGATTGCCACAAGACAAGGTCGACCGCCTATTGCAGGTGGTTTTGACGGTGCGTAAAGCCAGCTCTATCTCTCTTAAAGAGTTGCAGTCATTGTTGGGACTGCTGAACTTTGCTGGTAGGGCTATACCCATGGGGAGGGTATTTAACAGGCGGTTGGAGAGTCGGCTGCAGGGCCCTAATGCGCGGCGCTCGAGGATAGAAGTGTCCGCAGAGATGAGGGGCAACCTCAGCGTCTGGGAGGAATTTCTAAAGAAATTTAACGGGGTTTGCCTATGGAGGGAAGGCCCTATTTCCAATCAAGTGTTGCACCTATTTACGGATGCGGCAGGGGGCTTCGGTTATGGGGCTTACCTTGCGGATGAATGGAGCACGGCTCCATGGCCTGAGGATTGGGTTTTGGCTGGTTTAACCAAAAACCTAACTTTATTGGAACTTTTTCCGATCATAGTAGCAATAGAACTATGGGGGCAGCAGCTGGCAAATCGGGCGGGGGTTTTTTGGTCAGACAACATGAGTGTTGTTTATGCCATAAACCGGTTGTCGGCTTCGTCACCCAGGGTGGTCACGTATCTGCGACACCTGGTGTTGCGCTGCTTGCAGTTGAATGTACGATTCACGGCACGTCATGTCCCGGGGGTGCACAACGTCATAGCCGATGCTCTCTCTAGATTTCAGTGGGATCAGTTTAGGAGGGTTGCGCCATTGGCAGCAAGCACAGGTCTAATTTGCCCTCAATTTCTTTGGCAGATGGCGGGGGTTTGGAGAGTGTCCTTCCCCTAGTACGGGCGTCCTTGGCTCCTAAGACATGGTGTGCTTATGAGAAACACTGGAGATCGTGGGTCTGCTTCGCTGACCATCAAGGGTTCTCCGTGCAGAGGGCTATGCAGGTACAGGTGCTGGAATGGCTAGCGGGGTTACATAAGCAGGGTGTCTCTAGGCTGTCAGCGCAGAGTAGGTTAACGGCCGTCTCTTTCTTTAATAAGTCACTCAGCATAGTGGATTTCTCGTGGTCATTCCTGGTGAAGCAGGTAATGAACGGTTGGGTCGGTTGTCCCCTCGAGTGAACGATCGCAGGGAGCCTATCACCCCCTTACGGTTGAAGGCATTGGTGGGCACGCTGTGGTCGGTTTGAGGCTTTGTTATTTAGGACAGCATTCTCAATTGCTCTAGCGGGGGCTTTGAGGATTGGTGAAGTGGCAGCTTCATCAAAAAGCGATACCAAGGGGGGGATACAATGGGAGCATGTTCGGCCGTCGGAGGATAGTCTGCTGCTCCTTGTACCTAGGTCTAAAACGGATCCTCTAGGTAGGGGTGCATGGCTTCCTTTGAGGAAGCATGATTTTCCGGAGTGCTGCCCGGTTCGGAACTATGAGGCTTATTGTGAGGTTCGGCCGAAAGGTTTTCGGCAGCTCCTTATCCACAAAGATGGCTCCGCCTTAACTTTATACCAATTTTAGAAGGTTCTATCCTTGGCAGCGTACGCTGCTGGGCTGGATCCTTCGCAAATTGCCCCCCATTCATTCTGGATCGGGGCGGCTACTAGCGCAGCTAGCAGTGGGGTGTTGGAGGCAGGCATCAAGAGTTTGGGGCGCTGGAAATCGGGGAGATTTAAGTCATACATTCGCCCCCTGGAGGGTCTTGTTAAGTTTTGGGAATTGTTGTTTTTCCTGTTCCTTGTAGTTGGTTCAGTTGTGTATCTGTGTTTGCAGGTAGGGCTGTGCCCACAAAGCATGTCTGGATAGTGGGTCATTCCTTTGTGCACTGGGTGTCCATCAGGGCGTCGCAGCGGCCGGATGGACAGCAATTGGGGATTTCAAGATCCAGAGCTAGTGTGCAGTGGCTAGGGCGCAGAGGGTTAACCTGGGAAGAATTACCTGCTTTGCTCCAGGATGCACATAGGAGGTGGGGTCAGCCCCATATCATTGTTTTGCATCTGGGGGGGAACGACATGGGGTCAGTTCCTGTCTTGGACTTGATCAGGAGGATGGCTTCAGATGTCCGCTGGGTGTGTGCTTGGCTCGCTGATGTCAGGATTGGTTGGTCCAACGTGGTTGCACGACTGCGTTGGCGATACATTGTGAATCAGAGGGCTGCATACAATGTTAGGAAGAAGCTTAACAGGGAGAGGGGGAGAATGGTCACGGCGTTAGGTGGTTTTGCATTAGGCATGATGCAATAACGGCTGACAATAAGGCTCTTTACCGCAAGGACGGCGTTCACCTCACGGATGAGGGTCTGGACATATTTCTAGCTGACATTTGCAAAGCAATTTTATTGTTTGTTTAGTTGTTTAGTTTATAAAAAAAAAAAAAGAGAGAATTCTGGTTAGGTATATTTATATGTTGTATAGGAGCTAGTCAGTTGTGGCGGCAAGAGGTTGACTCTTGTGGCGGTCGGTCAAGGCCTAGAGAGCGGGCAGGGGGCGAGATAAGTGATGTCATGGGATGGGGGAGGTGACACCCACTAGGTGCCGACCTAGGGGTTACTGCCCCCTACGAATCTTAGGCAAATACCTCTATAGCTTACAGCTCTCTCTCCCTGCCAATTGGGCGTGGCAGCCTGCCACGCTGCAAACACCGTGTAGGGCCCTGGCCGTCTGTCAGTAAGGGTTAATTTAGCTAGTCTTGGCCGCCACCAGCGAAGAACTAATATAGTTCGTTATATATCTATTTAAAGTTGCCTATTTGGCATAGTTGAATAAGCCTAGTTTTAAAGGCTTATTGTTATTAATATATGTGACCGTGACCGGTCTTTAGCCCATATAACCTGTTGTCAAGTGTCTTTATTTATTCATTTTGTTGGTACGAGAAAGACGTTATAGGAGGTTTATCCCTTATGGAAGTGGAGGGCCCTCTAGTGGGCCTGTAGCAAAATTAAGGGATAACTGAGTTGAAGTCTGGAAGGTACTAGATGTTACAATGTTGCATGTAGGGGGGCGGTGTTTCTGCTTACCTTTATAGGTCCTGGCTGCAGTGGATCCGGCCCTCTTTTCTTCCTGGTTCCAGACTTCAAGCAAGCTTTCCCCGCCCGCCCGGCCCCGGAAGGAGATGTGGCGGCGTTAGGTAGGGTTAGGGACTTATCCCCTGGCATGGGTAGGTTTAATTGAACTAGCTCAATAAGACCGGGGGTGTAATTTAGTCTTCCACCCACCTAGAGCGTGTTTTACGACTCGTTCTGGGGGGGGTTGCCTTACTGGGCTGGTTGTATGCCCCAGCTGGCGGTCGGTCAGGGCCTAGAGAGTGGGCAGGAGGCGAGATGAGTGATGTCATGGGATGGGGGAGGTGACACCCACTAGGTGCCGACCTAGGGGTTACTCCCCCCTACGAATCTTAGGCAAATACCTCTATAGCTTACAGCTCTCTCTCCCTGCCAATTGGGTGTGGCAGCCTGCCACGTTGCAAACACCGTGTAGGGCCCTGGCCGTCTGTCAGTAAGGGTTAATTTAGCTAGTCTTGGCCGCCACCAGCGAAGAACTAATATAGTTCGTTATATATCTATTTAAAGTTGCCTATTTGGCATAGTTGAATAAGCCTAGTTTTAAAGGCTTATTGTTATTAATAAATGTGACCGTGACCGGTCTTTAGCCGATATAACCTGTTGTCAAGTGTCTTTATTTATTCATTTTGTTGGTACGAGAAAGACGTAATAGGAGGTTTATCCCTTAAGGGCTATTAGATTAGGTGTAGTTGTTTTATTTTTGATAAATTTGTTTATTATTTTTTGTAATCTTAGTGTTTATTTTTGTAATTTTAGATTTTTTTAATTTTTTAGTAGTGTTAGTTTTTTTTAAATTTGTAATTTAGATTTTTTAATTGGTAGTTTTTTTAGTTTATTAGAATAGTAATGTTAGGTTAATTTATAGTATAATGTTAGGTTTATTTTTATTTCACAGGTAAGTTTTTATTTATTTAAAGAAAGTTATATTGTAATTTTAATTTAAAGCGACACTAAACCCCAAATTTTAATTTTATGATTCAGGTAGAGAATACAATTTTAAACAACTTTCCAATTTACTTCTTTTATCTATTTTGCTTCATTTTTTAGATATCCTCATTGAAGAAATAGCAATGAACATGGGTGAGCCAATTACACAAGGCATCTGTGTGCAGCCACCAATCAACAGCTACTGAGCCTATCTAGATATGCTTTTCAGCAAAGGATATAAAGAGCATGAAGCACATTAGATAATAGAAGTAAATTAGAAAGTTGTTTAAAATTGCATACTCTTTCTAAATCATGAAAGAAAAAAATTGAGTTTAGTGTCTCTTTAAAGTTGGGGGGGTTAGATTTAGGGGTTAATAGTTTAATTTAGTGTTTTGCAATGTGGGGAGCCAGCAGTTTCATATATTTAGTTTAGTAGTTACGATGTGGGGGGCTGGTGGTTTAGGGGTTCATAGGTTTATTTAGTGGCGGCGATGTGGGGGGCCGGAGGTTTAGGGGTTAATAGGTTTAGTTAGTGTCAGTGATGTCGGGGAGCAGCGGTTTAAGGGTTAATATATTAAAATAGTGCCGGCGATGTGGATGGGCGGCAGATTAGGGGTTAATAAGTTTAATATATTGTTTGCAATGCGGGAGGGCGGCGGTTTAGGGGTTAATAGGTAGTTTATGGGTGTAAGTGTACTTTGTAACAGTTTAGTTATGAGTTTTGTAAAACATTTTTGTTACACAAAATTCATAACTACTGCTCTCAGATGGCGGAATGGATCATGTCGGTATAGGCTGTAACGCAAGCATTTTAGCTGGACAACACAACCTGTAATTCTGGTGCTATGGAAATCCCACACTCAAACGTCATTTTTTTCAGTGCGGAATGGACGTTGCATTACAGGCTAAAATGCTTGCGATATAGCTATACCGCCGTGAATCGTAATATGAGTTACTGGCCATTGCAGCGTAATGGCCATTTTTTCAGCGTTAAAAGCCGTACCGCAAAACTTGTAATCTAGCCGATTGCTTCTAAAAAAATAATTATTTCTTCTTTTATAGAGTTAGGTTTTTTAAAATCCTTGAAAACATATTTTTGATAACTAATATAAATTATTTAATGCAAATCAGATTACATTATATTCATGCTCTGCATTTTAAAATATCTGTATGCTTAATATATTTTGATTTCTCTGAAACTCTATCTTATAGGTGCTTCTCTAAAAATTAGCTACCGAGGCTATATTTGCAAAGATGAAAGTTATGCATAGAAATGGTTCTGATTATCAAACTAAATTTATTCTCATTGGATTTACTTTTGAGCCAAGAGTGCAGTCATTTTTTTTGGTCTTGTTTTTTATTATTTATTATACTTCTTTATTAGGTAATTTAGCAATAATTTTCACTATCTGGTTGAACAAATGTCTCCACACCCCAATGTATTACTTTCTTTTCAGCCTGGCATTTTTGGACATTTGGATTATATCAACCACTGTTCCGAAACTTCTCACAATCTTGGTAAGTAACAACAGAACCATCTCTCTACCTGGTTGCATTACTCAGCTTTACTTCTATGCATCCTTTGGCGCCATGGAATTGTATCTTTTGGCAGTCATGTCAGTGGATCGTTATGTTGCTATTTGTCAACCACTGAGATATCATTCAATTATCTCCAGGAGGACTTGTCTTTGGTTAATTATTTTATCTTGGGTTACAGGGTTCTTTTCTTTCATCTATCCCATAATCCAGATGCTTGATTTCTCCTTTTGTGGTCCCTTTGAAATAAACCACTTCTTCTGTGACTGCTCTGCTGTAGCAGAGATTAGCTGTTCTGATATTACAGTATTTTACCTATTCTTTTCCAGCATTGCCTCAGCTGTAATTCTGGGTTCATTCATCATAACTTTGTTGTCCTACTGCAATATTCTCATCACCATCCTGAACATCCCATCTGCTGATGGAAAAAAGAAAGCTTTCTCAACTTGCACCTCACACTTCACTGCTGTCTCCTTAGTTTATGGCAGCTCCATCTTTATATATGTGCGCCCTGCTGAAAGTTCTTCCCCTAACCTTAACAAATGGGTTGCTCTTCTAAATAGTGTCATGACTCCTCTACTCAATCCATTCATCTATAGTCTACGTAATAAACAGGTTCAAGATGCCTTAAAGTTACTATGTGTAGTAAAAGATGAATGAATTATTAAGAATATCACATTTTTTTCATTTCAGTTTTCCTATGTTTGGAGGATACAAGTTGATTTGCAAAAAAAATCCAGTAGTACTTAAATACCAGGTGATTGAAATAATGTGCATTATCTTTTAAATTGACTAAAACCCCTACATTTAACCACATATAACATTCATTTAATTAAGGAAATAAAACTAAATTGCACTATGCATTCATTATTATTGCTTTGATCATTGCAGTGGACCATTCACATTTTATCTGCTATGTCTTAATTTGCCAAATAATAAATAAATGTATTTTAATGTCTCTTTTTAACAAACAACAAACTTATCTGAAGACAAATGTTATCATAAACTATGCTTTCAAAAAGAAAATGATGATAGTTGCATCTGGATTTTTTTCCCCTTAAGAAACAACAGGGGAGCCATTCCTTAGTAGCAGGGTACAGTGCAGTGGTCAGTATTCAGAGAGTTCCTACAGAGTATTCTGCTTCTGACCGGCAGTTAGTGAGAGAGCCTGATAAGCCTTCTACATGATGGTCCAGTTTTTTAATGGTGCTAAGGATCAGACTGAAGACTCCTAATTCTAGAAACAGATGATGTGGAGCTGTGTATGAGGTAGGGATACACATCCATGCTTTCTTTCTCACTAAAGCATACATTTAGTATGAGAACTGTGTAAGTAGTATACCCCCTTCATCTCAGTCTTCACTCACTGCTTCTGGCCCTGTCCTAATAAAGGAACAGCATAACAATTTTAATCTGAATCTGATCGCTTAACATGTTTTTTTTTTAATCCATCTGTATTTATGAAGATTGAATCAGATATATAACAGACTTGCATTAGGATTTGGATAGATAAAAAAAAATCACTAATTTTACTGTATTCTTTGCATTTGTTTCAAAATTAAATATTGGCATCTTTAATGAATAAAGCAATATGCTCTCCGCAATCAGCATTGCACCAGCAGCTCTTGTGAACTGCTGGTGCAATGCCAGATTTGCGGCCAATCATCCGCTTGCAGGCGGTGTCAATTAACCCGATCGTATTCAATCGGGTTGAATTGTAGCGATGTCTGTCCGCCTCCTCAGAGCAGGGGGACAGGTTAAAGAGCAGCGGTCTTTAGAATTTAAACAACATACTTGTAGCAGTATCACTAGCTATTACCCTAACTTTCAATATTGACTTTATCCTTATTTTAGCATATATTGTGCATTGGGAAAATAGTGCATCATAAAATATTAAGGGCTAGATTGTGAGTGGCTCGCTGTTTCATGCAATTAATATCTGGTTTATAGCGGCTGTATTATGAGTTGAAAGTAAACGCAATCACGATTTACACTTGTAGGGTTAGCGCATATTCAGAGCCCTGGTTAACTGTTACAAAAGGTAAAAAGTGTCACAAAACACATCAAAAATACATTTAAAAGTACAGTTACACTAATAATAACACTATACAATTAGTCTCAGGTGTAAGAATAAAAATGGACTGCAAAGAGCTTTAACATAGAGATTATACATATACATGTCTAAATGTCTAAAAAATCTACAGGTGGCCCTCGGTTTACACCGGTTCAATTTGCGCAGTTTAAGAATAACAACCTTTTTTTTAGTCATGTGACTGCTATTGAAAAGCAATGAGAAAGCAGTGCATTGATTAAAATAGCCAGTAGGGGGGGCGGAGCTAGCTGCCAACGGGAGCAGACGTGCAGGGAGAGAGCTCCTGCTTTTTGTTTTATAAAAGTGACTATTTGAGCTAACAAATATCTGTTTTTAAGGGCAATTCTGACCTATTATATGCTGAACGAGTAACCCTCAGCTGCCCTATACTGAAAGGGGACATCCTCAAATAATCTCTAGCCTGCGGGGACTACGCTGAACTGACAGCCGCCTTATCTCACCGGAGGGTTTGGTGCCGGCTCTGGAGAGTCGGGGATCCGACTCGGAACATAAGCTCTTCAATTTCTTGGGGACTAAAAAATTGACCTCCGGTGCCTGTTGTCTAAGACCCGGTTTCCATGCCGGTTACACCGCAACTTGCCTGTTAACTAGAATTGCCAGTCTGAGAGGTGAGCATACCCCCCCCAGCCCATGTCCCTTGTGCCCGCATCCATTGCCCGTCATTGAGGGGTCCCGCGCTAAGGCATAATTTTAGGTGCGCAAACCCGCCATATTGCTGAGGCCTTCTTCCCATCCCGCGGCTCAACCGACATTGGAGACTTGAGGAGAAAACCATACCTGTTGCTGTCGGACATCTCTGAGGACCGGCTGCCCTTCCCTAACTGCATCTCCGCTGCCTTAGTGCTTGAAGGTTCCACCCGTTACGAGCGCTGCTGGAGAGGAGGCCTCTAGACTGGATCAGTGACTTCAGGTGTCCGGACAGACTCCGGAGGGTCGGGGCTCCGCTCCGGAGTCGACGCCTGCTGTCTTGAGGCCTGGAGGAGTTCTGCCTGTTCACCCGGGACACATCGTCTGGCAGCAAAGACCTGTAGACACAGCGGGGATTCACAATAGAAGGTGAGACTAACTGTTATCCGCTCCTGGGCCCACACAGGCACTAGACATCACACCTACAACAGGGACAACATATTGAGAGACTAGGCAGATTAGCTCTGTCGCCTATACACTCAAAGTTTACTTCAAGAGGCCTAGGGTATTAAGAGGGCCTTTACCACTCTGACATATCCTCCTGCATAAACAGCCTAGACACAACTTTCCATTAAACTAACCGCTAACTGCAGTTTCCCTGTCAGCCCTTCTATTAGACTCCCTTCCTTTCTCACCTGCCCTGGGAGAGGAGCAGCCTCTGAACAGAGACACAGTGACTGAGACACAGGGTATTTGGAGCTTGGCCATTATAATCCCACCTGTGCTACTTGTGCCTGCACTAATACCCCAAAGACCTTGGGTGTATAAGTATAATCTATCAGGAGGAATTAAAATTGCAACAAACCTTCACCTTATACACAGGAGCCAATGACTATAAACTTGCACAGTCTAGGTGCACTTTGCATTTACACTAATCTGATACACTACTTGGCATTTTTGGCTGCTGCGACAGCTTATGTGTCTTTGGGTCCCTAACTCAAAGTGGAGTGTTATCTTATAGGTTTGCTTTGTTAACCACTTTTATCCCCAACAGGTTATATTCAATCCGCTCCTGTTTTATCATTTCTCTCTTCCCACTCCTTATCATAAAGGTGTTGAAATTGTAATTTTGTGTACTACGGGTCACTGTTGATTTACATAAGTAAACTTTGGTAACTGCAACTACACTCCCTTGGTTTCTGCTGTGGGAAGATCACCAACTGGCTCTCCCTTTCCGGCTCAGCTTGTCTGAGTCGGTCACTTCCCCTTCCCTTTTTCCCTTCCTTCTGGTCGTATCCACTGTTCCTGGGCCAGTTGGGGGTGTGTGGGTATCAGTATTCACTTCGCTCAACCTGTGCTGGGGGGTTCCGGCGGGCTCCTGCCATTGTGTGGCGATTGCCTCTACCTCCTCCTCTGCAGGTAGTGATTTGGTCTGGTTTTGACCTTTAGAATGAGGGGTAGAAGCCGAATGGAACTTCTAGGCCTCACTCCCTAGGTGCACGCTCATTCTCGTTTGTAAGTGTAACCAATGTGCGTTAATGTAACATAACTAGATCTGTCAATCTAACTTAGCCGTACATTGCCTGGTCTGTTTAATACCTTGCTTTTAAGATTGCCCCTCGGGTGACCAGACGGTCACTCAACTACAGTGAAAATGCCTCACACTGCTAGGTGACAGTCTAGAACACCTGGTCCAACTAAGAAAACAGTCTTGGACCATTTTACTCAGTCAGTCAGAAGACCGGAAGAGGATTCACACGATGACCTTAGTGAACCAGAATCGGTAGAAGACAGGTCCCTACCTGATGCTACTCCACTTTCCAGATCTCAGCATTATATCACAGAGGAAACTCTTAAAAAAATGTTTGCACAGCAAACGCGCTCCATCACAAAGGAAATCCAAAGGAGCCATGCAGAGCTCAAGAAGGATATAGGAGAAATCAGAGATAGAGTTGACTCTCTAGAAAGACGCCAAGATGATATCGCCACGGACCAGACAAACTTACTTGCGTACTCTGAGTCGCTGGCTGATCAGTTGAGCCAACTTGAATTCAAACTGGCGGATGTCGAAGATCGTGCCTGGCGGAATAACATTAGATTCCGGGGCATTCCAGAAGATGTCTCACCCGCGGACCTGCAGAGCTACTTATCGGAGCTTTTTAACAATATGTTGGACACTACTGAAGGTATGACCACCACAATGGAGAGAGCTCACAGAGCCTTACGACCAAGATCTGTCTCGCAAGACAAACCCAGAGACGTCATTGTCTGCTTTCACAGCTTCCTCTTCAAAGATAAGCTCATGCAGGCTGCCTTCCGTAAACCACCTTTGGCAGAAAAATTTCAAAATCTTCAACTGTTACCAGATCTTTCAGCTCACACTCTACAAAGTCACAGGCTATACCAACCAGTCACTTCTGAGCTGAGAAAAGTGGGTCTTAAATACAGATGGGGCTATCCAGCCAAGCTGATTATCACTAAAGAAAACCAAACTCACACTGTATCATCATTGGCTCAAGGCTCCACTTTACTAGCACAATGGGGCCTCACAAAGGGCAGTACAGTGGAACCAGCTCCTGTCAAAGCAAGACTGAGGGCCACGGCACCTGACTGGCCTCCCAAAGACCAGCGAGCTAAAAGGCTAAAAACCCAAACAGTACAGGACTCTCAGGTACCCCCAGAGGCTCTACCCTGATTACTGGACAGGGCCAGATGATAACTTTGCTCTTTATTTGAACTTTTGTTCCTTTTTGCTCTTTCTCCCCAGCATAGGCATGGAAAGAACCCCTGACATATGAAGTGTCTGATTGGGCCTTAAAAAAAAAAAAAAAAAAAAAAAAAAAACAGTTTCTAGCCTCCTGTTATATCCTAATTGAAATTAAGTGATTTTTGATGTCTCTAGATGTCTTATTCATTAATGTTAACCTTTTTATAGCAGGCAATGTTACACCAAATGTCATAAGGGGTCACCCTAGTGCAGGTTGAGCGTTTATACTCTGCTGGGGAAAAACCGACAATGATGATGTTAAAGTTATTGATGTTATAGTTCTTGTTGGCTAATGTTTTATTGTTCTGATTTATGTCTATACACTACTTCACCAGGGCACTACTAATTGGATACCTCCATACCATAGATATACACAAACCAAACGCCCTATCACCAGGGCATCATTAATTAGATGCCCCCACAATATAGATACACACGAGATTTATCTTAATATTTGATGGAGTGGGGCCAGATAACCCAGCCCCTACTCACATAGCTCCCCCCCCATACAGGTAGCCCACACCAGGGTTCCAACTAGGTGGACTATTTCCACCCCACAGCCCAACACAGATCTGCAGGATCTATAATTTATCCAGAATCTCTTAAACAACTGCACTTGCACTGTTCCCTTCCCCTTCCCTTCCCACACCATGACAATGACAAACCGAATTAGATTTCTTACCCACAATGCGAGAGGCCTTAACTCTCCCCACAAATGAAGTCTTCTGGCCAGGGAGCTCCAGCACCACAATCCTGATGTTGCTTTTATACAAGAGACACATTGGAAACTAGATTCCCCACAACGCTTTCAATCCCGCTCCTACTGGGTACCTGACTACTCCCCCTTCACTAAAAAAGCTAGAGGCACGGCCATACTCTTACATCGCAGAGTAGCCTACGAACCCATTCAAGCTTTTAGAGACTGGCAGGCCAGATACACTATTTTAATCTGTAAGCTAAATCACACACTGCATACACTAGTATCCATATATCTCCCTAACTCCCATCAACCCGCATGCCTCCGCAAAATCCTTCAACTAGTGGACCAGTACAGACAAGGACGAGTTATTTTGGCGGGCGACTTCAACATGACTTGGGATCCCTCCTTAGACCGTAAAGCCACGACTCCTGGTAAAATCAACCCCCAGGTGATTAGTACCTCCGCTAAGTTCCGGAGTGTAATGTCTCATTATGGATATTTTGATGTGTTGAGATCCTTACACACAAGGGAAAGAGATTATACCCATTACTCACATCCTCATAGAACTTACTCTCGACTAGATCACATGTTTTGTCAAGCAGAGACCTTGGACTCCGTCATACGGTCGGAGATTGCTCTAAGCTCCTGGTCAGATCACGACTTAATTTTAACTGACTTGCACCCCACAGATAAGCCATTTCCTCGGGCAGATTGGAGACTCCCATGTCACATTCTGACAGATATCGCCTTTAGAGAGGAATTGAGACATGACCTATCTGAATAACTTAGCCAAAATGACAACGGGCAGACCCCTGATGATATTTTATGGGGCGCTATTAAGGTAATGGCTCGAGGACTCATAATCCGTAAACAGAGCCTTCTGAGGAAGCGGGCTGGTTTAACGCTTGCACAGGCGCATTTCAAGCTCAGGTCCCTGGAAACCTGCAATCGGGCCTCTCCTTCATCAGAACTGACAGAGCAAATTAGAATAGTCAGGGACCATATAAATCAACTGGAGTTAAAGCGCACTCAATGTGCCCTTTCCAAACTAAAACTGCTCTTCTATCATAAAGGAAACAAGGCTGATACGCTTTTAGCCAACAAATTACAAACTAAACATAGTGCAACCCGTATCTCACAAATCCTCCACAATAATATGCTGCACAATAAACCATCCCTCATAGGCGAAAGCTTTGCAGATTACTATTCCAAACTGTATAACATTGGCACTGCGGAAGGTCTGGAACCGTCCTCCATACTCGAAATAAAAAAATACTTATCCACCCTGAATTTGCCCGCGCTCACGACAGAGCAACAAACAGCGCTCACCTTACCAATCTCGCTGCTCGAAATCAAGCAAACCATTAAGCGCTTAAAGCCTCTTAAAGCTCCCGGCCCTGATGGGTTCCCTGCCCAGTTCTACAAACAGTATATTAATGAACTAGCACCATACCTACTTAGGTTTTTTGACTTAGCAAGCAGAGATGGATCTCTCAAAGAAGAGTTCCTGCAGGCTGCTATTGTCACGATACCCAAACCGGGCAAGGACCCATCTCTCTGTTTAAACTATAGACCGATTTCCCTGATCAACATAGATATCAAGATTTATTCCAAGATATTAGCTACCCGTATTGGTAAATTGTTACCAGATCTAATTAGCCTTGATCAGGTAGGATTTATCTATAACAGAGAGGGTCCGGATAACACCAGACGTCTCATCAACATCATGAGCGAATCAACTAAGATGAACAAGCCCTTCTCAGTCATCTCTCTAGATGCTGAGAAGGCTTTTGATCGGGTCAGGTGGGAATACTTGTGGGAAACACTACAAGCGTTTCATTTCCCACCCGAAATCTGTGTGGCCATCAAAGCTTTATACTCGGCTCCAACGGCATTTGTAAGAGGCTTGGGATTCCGGACCCCACCGTTTAACATAACGAACGGCACCAGACAGGGGTGCCCACTTTTGCCCCTGCTGTTCGCCTTAGCGATTGAGCCCCTGGCCACAACGATCCGTTTGGACACGTCCCTTCTAGGGATCAGACTTTCGGGCACTCTGCATAAAATCACATTGTTTGCAGACGATGTCACCATATTTACTACAGACCCTGCCAGGGCTATCCCTAGACTGTTAGAGACTTTGAAGATGTTCGGAGATCTCTCCTTCTATAAACTCAACTCGCATAAGACCGAAATCTTTTGGTGGGGAAACCCGCAACCCTACATTCGTGAATTGAAAGACAAATACAATTTCAAGTGGTTGACCGAGCGGATTACCCATTTAGGAGTAAAACTGTCTCCTAATGCCCAACAAATGATAAAGGATAATTACTCCCCCTTACTGACGGAACTACGCAACTTAAAAAACACATGGGACCATAAGTCCATTTCATGGATGGGAAGAATAGCATCGCTTAAAATGTCTTTCCTCCCCAAATTGACATATCTATTTCGTTGTCCACCACTTACAGTCCCTACGCATCTCCTCCTCCAATTACAGAGTGAAATCACAAAGTTCATCTGGCAAGACTCCCAGAATTGCTCATAGGACTTTACAACTCCCCGTATCCTCAGGCGGACTCGCATCACCGTCGGTAGTGAAATATTATGAAGGAGCTATGCTAACGCACATCTCCCAATGGGGAGTCCTCCAGTCTCATGACAGGTGGAGAAAACTTGAGCAGGCGTCACTGCCATCCAATGTTCTCCTTCGGGATGTTATATGGATTCCACCACATAGCCGCAGAACGATGGCCATTAGTAATCTGGTCATTCTGGAGTGTCTATCAGTCTGGGATAGGCTTAGATATCGCCAGCTCATCGCTCCCCATCCCTCTCCTATAACTTCGGTAGCTGGACTACTTACGGGCTTGCCTGACACTCACCCAAACATGTGGGCCCGATTAGGGGTTACTAAAGTCTCAGACTTTTGGTCCACCACGCAGCCGGATAAATTTATACCGCTAAAGCAGTTAAATCAGCAAGTGGCCATCCCTAGGTTCCTTACCTTCAAAATTACTAGGATCCAAAGCTTCTTAAGAAGCTGGAGCTTCCTTCCGTCCGCTTCCCGTCCCTCTACCCCTTGGGAATCTACCTGGCAAGGAGGACGCAGACTTGTCAGGCCACTGTCAAGGCATTATGCCCTCTTGGATGGCACCTCCCCGCCCACTCTGGCCCAGCATCTTCTAAGATGGGACTCCCTTCTCTGTATTGAAATCTCTATCGACTCCTGGCAAAGAGCTATCCAGCTGACTAAGAAGACTCTACATTGTGTAACAATGTTTGAGACATACTACAAAGTTCTCTCACATTGGTACTATGTCCCTACACGTTTGTCTAAAATGTTTCCAGGAACGTCCCGACTATGTTGGAGAGGTTGTGGCCTACATGGTAGTTTGCTACACATATGGTGGGAGTGTCCCATCATTAGACCCTTGTGGAAAAGAGGAATACGTACCCTTGCTGAGTACGGCTTTAGAGTTCCTGCTGGTCCAGCGCTTGCCCTTCTACATCTAGGTCTTCATGTCCTTCCCAGGCACCAAAGTCTCTTTGGTGTTTATCTCTTGGCCTCAATTAAAACTAATATAGCCCGGGCTTGGAAAAGAGATGCTCCTCCTAGCTGGCAGGATATCATCCACACAATGGCCTATTTGTACACTATGGAAAAGGCGATATATTTTGATCTGAACAAATCTGACCTGTTTGAAATGGCTTGGGCTGATTGGAAGAACAACCATGATACGTTGTGGCACCCACAGGTCCTGGCGAATGACGCCCAAATTGACAGTTAATGTTCTGACTATCCTCCCTGACGGATAGCATGCACAGTATCTAAAAGTACTGACTATAATATACCCCCCACCCCACCCCACACACATGTGCCTCCCCCTAAACTCCCTCCCCCCCCAATTATTTTCTTTTCTCTACACTCGAAATATCTGAGTTGAAGTGCCCTATTGTGTTACCACAGATCCGCTCACCCGAGCGAGAAATCACTTGCACATTATCTCTGTACAGGGTGAGGCCAACTTAATGTAACTAAACTAACGGATTCCTCCTGCTTGTTTGTCTCAGTTGTTTTTCCTTACAAATGTGCAGAATTTTTCTGTGTAGGGTCTGATGACCCATTGTTCTACTTATTTATAATGTTGAAAAAAAAGGGGTCCTGCAAGTCCCCAATTGTTATGTTATGGATTTGCAAAATCTTGAATAAAAACAATATTAAAAAAAAAAAAAAAAAAAATAGCCAGTAGGTGGAGCTGTCCATTTGTGTTGCAGCAAAGATACACACAAGAAGGCTGAATTAATCAGTGTAGCTAGCTAGACATGAGCTATCGAGCAGCTTTCTAAGGAACAAGATCTTCCTGTTTATAAATCATCCAGATTGGAATGCATAGAAGGAACTGTTTGCAGAAAAATGCAAGTAAAGTCTGTGTTGTGTGATTTTTTATTAGGTTTATAAAACAGTTTAGCAAATGATTTTGTTCATTTAACTCAGTTTAATTATATATTCTGTGTTGTGTAATTTTTTTTAATTAGGTTTATAATGCTGTTTACTATTTAAAGTCTTAATTTCAAAGCTTTAAAAATAAAATATTAGGTGTTACTTATGACAATTTTGAGAGGGCCTGGAACCTAACTCCCTCACTTCCCATTGACTTACAGTATAAACTGGGTTTCAATTTACAACAGTTTCGATTTACAACCATTCCTTCTGGAACCTAACCCCAGCGTAAACTGAGGGCTACCTTTATTTT
The DNA here is from genome assembly GCF_027579735.1 of Bombina bombina. Lineage (NCBI taxonomy): Eukaryota > Metazoa > Chordata > Amphibia > Anura > Bombinatoridae > Bombina > Bombina bombina. The sequence goes on from NC_069500.1 coordinate 510,001,390, forward strand.
TAAATATATATTCCTATGTATATCTGTAATATATATTGTACCAAAAAAACATCAGATATATGTAGAAATATATATTTATGAATAAATCGAACATATTCCGCTACGTGAATAACATTTGAATGCAAAATATTCCTATTTTCATGTCGGGTTAGTGCACTTGAGAAAATGCGATCAGGTTTGCCCGCAAGAAGGGTGCAAGTTTTTTTTTCCATTTTAAATGCTACATTGACTTCTATGAGGGAATACGTTAAAGCAGTCTTGATTTCCTAACCTCTGCTTTTTGCGTGCATCTAGCAAAAACTGTCAACTTATAATACGCACGCTGCCTGACACACACTACGGGGTCAATTTATCAAGCTACATATGGAGCTTGATGCCCCTTGTTTCCGGTGAGCCTTCAGGTCTAAAGAGCGCTGCTCCATAACTTGTCCGCCTGCTCTGAGACCACTGACAGAAATCATCCCGATCGAATACGATTGGGTTGATTGACACCCCCTGCTAGCGGCCGCAAATCTGCAGGCGGCATTGCACCCTCAGTTCACAAGAACTGCTGGTGCAATGATAAATGCTGACAGCATACGCTGTCTGCATTTATCGATGTGCGGCGGACATGATACGCTACATCGTATCATGTCCGCTCGCACATTTATAAATATACCCCAAAATACTTACATCGACCAGAGTTAAAATGCCAGCAGGAGTGATGAAAAGCACTACACTCATAATCTAGCCCTTATTGTGTAAAAATGTATATTTTTTTGTTTGTTTATTAAGCTTAATATAATAATATAATTACAAGAAACCAAGTATTAATATGTAGGTGGGGAAAAATTAAAATAGAGAGACATTTTAAGTTGAGGGAACTTAAAAAGATGAAAAGGAAATGACATTTGAAGAAAGAGAAGAAATCTAGACAAAACCCTATCCTTCACACACCTCCATACCAATATTTTATCACAGTTATGGAGGAAAAAAGTTTTGTAAAGAAAAATATTTTCTAACTTTGTGACAGAAAATTTAAACCAATATCAAATTAGACATAGACATCTGCAAAGAAAACAATACAATGATAAGAGCAAGGGGGGGGGGATTATAACCACAGCAGATGGGATTTACTTGGATAGAGACTTTTTGGCAACTATGCTTCTCCTTGCCCCTTTAAGCATTTTTTGTGGCACAATGGCAGTGAGAACACATCAGTAGGGGCAGTGGGGGATGAATAATGATGTGAATGCTGTGGGAAATAATTGTAATAATCCCCTAGAGCTCTACGTGTTATTTTTTTGCCCTAGTGTTAAAATTTGAACTTAACTGACATGTCATGCACAATAAATGGAAATGGTGTTTCATCTGGAGATATTAATAGGTGTCCATCTCAGTCCAACAATAGTGTTGCATCAAAAAAACCTACATCCTCTATGCTAAAACAAATACTCTGAATCAATAATCAACAGTTACATGGTACATTATGCATACATTTAATAAAATATCTTGTCCAAAGTGCCGCCCATAGTGCTTTGTCTGCCCTTCTTTCTTGTGTTTTTTGTCCAAAAAACTACTTTTATGACAGCCTTTCTACAGATTACACATTGCAAATTCCACATACAATGCATATGTATCTTCATACGAATGCACTTAAGTGAGGAATATTAGCCTATGTTGACAATTAATCACATAGAAGAAGGTTTATATATATACATCCTTCTCTATATATGTGTTTGTTTTATCGCATTAGACAAATGTGTAAAAGTTTACAAATGATTTTGAAATGCATTCTTAGCAATAAAGATGCTAGAAACATATGAGGCTACAAACTTTCGTTAGGCAATTTTTTAATTTTTTGTTTATTAGGCATAAAAAATTCACGAATACTGTTAAAATGCATTCTTAGTACAAATGATACTAGAAACATATGAGGCAAAAAAATCTGAGTGATAACCTATGAATCAGGATGTGTGAAGTGTGCACATATTAGTTAACATACTGTCTTTAAATTAATGTTATGTTAAGTGATATACTGTGCAATGCCATTAGTGAGTTCAATACACTGAATTGCTAATATTGCATGGGAGTCTCAAAACAGGGTTCAACATGGTGACGACTCTGCCAGACAATTTGGATCTCAGACGGAACATAGATAGACCTGGGTCTAGCTAGACACGAATTTGTCAATTTCATATACGTGACCACTATCTACCTATAGCGTTCTGAGCAACCGCATAAAGTCAGAAGTCATATGACTAACTGCAATTAATTTTCAGACTCTCACAGCGCAGAAATGATAAAGTGACAGTGTTAATTTAATTTAATTTAACTTAGTGCAAGAGCATGGAAACACTATAGGATATGATTATTTGCACCATGAACAGCCGCATTGATGAGATAGATCGAGGCTAAATCACAACAGGTCCTGCCGAGATATGATACACTTATATATAGTCATGACGGTATCAGTTATGAATTAAGTGCAAAGAATACTTTAACCCTATCAGCGCAGTAATGATGAAGTGACAGTGTTTATTCAACGCATAAGCATAGGAATACTGCAGGATATGGTTAACCATATCACGAACACACTTAATCATAAAGAGTATTTGCCGAGACTCAATATAATTTTACACAGTAAAGACGATATTAGCTATTAATTGTCGCAAAACATTACAATATGATGACATATGTTCCATTTCAGACATTGTAGTAAGAGAGTTAAGTTGTCAATGCTCACAACCAATGAAAAATCAGTAGAGACGAAGCAGATTCAGTGAATCCTATCAGATGTAAGCATCAGTATACGCCCTGAATGTACAGCCGTTCATTGGTGCGATGATGGGCGTTCCTAAAGGCTTCAGCTGATTGGTTGGGATAGAAGTTTGCTAGCACTATAAAAGAGGGTGGCACCCGGGCCTCGGTTTGTTCTAACACATTGACAAAGGCTGGTTAACACAGCCGAAACGCGTTTGTGAGAATTGTAAGCACTTCGGTGGACATCTAAATTGGTTTTATTTGCTGTCCCTTGTCCCTGCCACCTGAAGCCGAGGGAGCTGCTATCGGCCAGGAAACAGGGGGACAAGGTGCACAGCGATATAGTGGGTGTTATTCCTTTTTTAACTTAAACCAGAATAAAAATTCAATTTTTTAATTACTTTAATAGGGATGAGTGCTATACTAAACCCTTAACCTTAGGTTCCCTTACCTGTTATTTTTTACATATGTTTACTGAATTGTTAGCACCGGATTCATTATCCATTTATTCCTCTATACACTATATCTAGTGCCAGTCCTCTAATTTATATCTAAAACAAATAAAAAGACATAATGCAGCAATAGTGTAATCATTATCCCATGAGGTGAAAAATCAAAGGGTTAATGAAGTATCTCATACTTTAACAATAGAAGTTTCTAAATTTACTTAATTTCTGACTTAGAATACTTTATCCCTTTCCTTATTATTTAGCCTTTATAGGAATCAGAAAAATAACAAACTATCTTGTTAGGTGTAACTTGCTGACCCTCCCTATGTGTCCAATGCATCGTTGGGGGAGCTCTCATTTTTCTCAATTCGGCTTTTAGTTATATTTTAACGAATTGCATGCGCATAAGAGCACCATGTTTTTTATTTTGAATTAATATTATTATTTTGTAAATATATTTTATATATGAAATGTCACTTTGTATATACACACTTTTTGTTTTTTTGAAACTCCCAGAGGCGTGTCCCAATATGGCCTATAAAAGGCTGAGTTTAGGTTGATGAGATCAGCCCTGAGGAGTCCCTGCTACTCATTGGGATGAAACACATGTAGGCAGTTGCAACAGCTGATTGCTTTGATGAGACGCCTGTCTTTTGGAAATTCCTACTACACTTTAAAGAATTGCAGCTTGCTGGAGTGAATTATTACTTTGTTTTGCATCTTGTGCAACACAGGAACTTTTACCGGATTTGCAGCTTCTCACCAAGGATTCTGTTCTTGATTTACATTGCAAAGGCTGTGAGTGTATGCTATGACTGTGTTGTTCTTTACAGGCAGTGGAAACTTACTTCATTTTTTCCTCCTGCAATACAAGTGGATGCCTGTTTACAACAGATTTGGAAGGACTTCCTTTAAATTGTGATGTGTTCATGCTAAATGCCGCTGCTTTACTAATATCCTGTTTGTCAAAAGTTATGCAAAATTTACTATACAATATCCATCTTTAAAACACATAGATCCTATATTTATATCATGACAGTATTGACCCTTAACTTTGGGACTGTCCTCTGATTTTGGTGTTGTGTTTTAAGACTTGGTATAGTTGTATGCTGCATATGATTGTGCAAAGCTTTTTCCTGTGTTTATATTTCACTACAATTGGAAAATATGCATTCTAAAGTATTCTTGTGATTGTATTATTCCGGCTCAATGTTTATGTGAATTGCATAGATCCTCATTATATTATTATGACAACATTACCCTAATATTACTCTTTCTTTTGGGGTTGTCCTCTAATAGAGGTGCTGCATTGTCACTATTATATTTAGCCACTCATTTTTTAGACACTTTATTTTCCTATGAGATGTCTCACTTAGCTTTTTAGCTCATATTTTTGATTAAATTTTGTTTCAAATTACTTTTATGGTCACAGACCTTTACTAAGAATTTTGTTGCTTTTTGTAAATAATAAAATTATGAGTGCCTTGCAAGCATGCTAGTTGTCAAGTCTTTATTCTGGGTTTCCACCTGGCTCCACACTCAGCTCTATTTATCTTAATACTTAGGTTGATACCTTGAGATATTTATATCTCTGTCTCTTTAAATGTGTTTATGAGAGTGCTGAATTCCCTATCTTTTTATAAGAACTACTTCTCCTTATTTTCTCCCTATTTATAATAGTTTGCAATAGTTATATAGGGTCTGCACCTCTAGTTTGATTTTACTACACAGAGCTAAAATATTGGTAAATGGCTCCCTTATCTCCATTTTTTATTTAACTTATAGAGTGCAAATTACATATGAGGTTTTCTTTCTCATAGTTATCTCTTTCTGAGGTTGAGTCATTTGGGATTGGATTGTCCCTTTAACTTTTAGAGCACAAGTGTGGTTTCTGCTAGTGGATTTCTTAGAATACATTCTTGAGAGCTCTAATTATGGCATATGTGCTGAATGATGAACAATGGGAGGCTGAATTGAGTGAGAGCTTGTCCTCTGGTGCATTGGATACTGAAGGGGGGAAACTCCAACTAACATTTACTAGAGAGACAGTACCATAGCACAGCGTAGTAGTACCGTAGCACAGCGTAGCCGTGAGACACAGAACCGTAGCACAGCGTAGCCGTGAGACACAGAACCGTAGCACAGTGTAGCTGTGAGACACAGAACCGTAGCACAGCATAGCCATGAGACACAGAACCGTAGCACAGCGTAGCCGTGAGACACAGAACCGTAGCACAGCGTAGCCGTGAGACACAGAACCATAGCACAGCGTAGCTGTGAGACACAGAACCGTAGCACAGCGTAGCCGTGAGACACAGAACCGTAGCACAGCGCAGCCGTGAGACACAGAACCATAGCACAGCGTAGCCGTGAGACACAGAATCATAGCACAGCGTAGCCGTGAGACACAGAATCATAGCACAGCATAGCTGTGAGACACAGAATCGTAGCACAGTGTAGCCATGAGACACAGAACCATAGCACAGCGTAGCCATGAGACACAGAACCGTAGCACAGCGTAGCCGTGAGACACAGAACCGTAGCACAGCGTAGCAGTGAGACACAGAATCATAGCAAAAATACTAGTAGTGTTGCACGTCATTTTCACATGTGCCACAATTCAGATTTTGAACTATTAAAGTTCATAGGAATTGATACTGGTGTGTCACATAAGAGAGGAGGTGATCAGGACAAATGTCTTCTCCAGATGGAAACTGGTTTTAGGCTAGTGGATTAGGACTGTGGTTCTTCTAAGTTATTAAGATATATAGACCCTTTAGACCCTGGGTTCTATCCCTTATGTTCAATATAAAATAGCCATTGAACTAATATGACTTTGTTTTGCTATCAGTATAACTAGTTTAGCTCCAAATTTTCGGCTGTTAATAATATTTTTAAGAATACTTAAATGCAGTTGTTATACATTGGGACAATAAGTATATTTAACTTTAAATGTTGTAGATCTATAATTGTTAGATCTTCATCATATATAGGTTATAGCGCTTAGAGTAGTGGGTTAATACTAGTTTAATTTGACTTTTAGTTTATAGTAGATTTGAGGTCACAGGTTCGATCCCGTTCTTGTCTCTATAAGAAACTTTTAACAATAGAAGTTTCTAAATTTACTTAATTTCTGTCTTAGAATACTTTATCCCTTTCCTTATTATTTAGCCTTTATAGGAATCAGAAAAATAACAAACTGTCTTGTTAGGTGTAACTTGCTGACCCTCCCTATGTGTCCAATGCATCCTTGGGGGAGCTCTCATTTTTCTCAATTCGGCTTTTAGTTATATTTTAACGAATTGCATGCGCATCTGAGCACCATGTTTTTTATTTTGAATTAATATTATTATTTTGTAAATATATTTTATATATGAAATGTCACTTTGTATATACACACTTTTTTTTTTTTTGAAACTCCCAGATATGGCCTATAAAAGGCTGAGTTTAGGTTGATGAGATCAGTCCTGAGGAGTCCCTGCTACTCATTGGGATGAAACACCTGTAGGCAGTTGCAACAGCTGATTGCTTTGATGAGACGCCTGTCTTTTGGAAATTCCTACTACACTTTAAAAAATTGCAGCTTGCTGGAGTGAATTATTACTTTGTTTTGCATCTTGTGCAACACAGGAACTTTTACCGGATTTGCAGCTTCTCACCAAGGATTCTGTTCTTGATTTACATTGCAAAGGCTGTGAGTGTATGCTATGACTGTGTTGTTCTTTACAGGCAGTGGAAACTTACTTCATTTTTTCCTCCCGCAATACAAGTGGATGCCTGTTTACAACAGATTTGGAAGGACTTCCTTTAAATTGTGATGTGTTCATGCTAAATGCCGCTGCTTTACTAATATCCTGTTTGTCAGAAGTTATGCAGAATTTACTATACAATATCCATCTTTAAAACACATAGATCCTATATTTATATCATGACAGTATTGACCCTTAACTTTGGGACTGTCCTCTGATTTTGGTGTTGTGTTTTAAGACTTGGTATAGTTGTATGCTGCATATGATTGTGCAAAGCTTTTTCCTGTGTTTATATTTCACTCCAATTGGAAAATATGCATTCTAAAGTATTCTTGTGATTGTATTATTCTGGCTCAATGTTTATGTGAATTGCATAGATCCTCATTATATTATTATGACAACATTACCCTAATATTACTCTTTCTTTTGGGGTTGTCCTCTAATAGAGGTACTGCATTGTCACTATTATATTTAGCCACTCATTTTTTAGACACTTTATTTTCCTATGAGACGTCTCACTTAGCTTTTTAGCTCATATGTTTGATTAAATTTTGTTTCAAATTACTTTTATGGTCACAGACCTTTACTAAGAATTTTGTTGCTTTTTGTAAATAATAAAATTATGAGTGCCTTGCAAGCATGCTAGTTGTCAAGTCTTTATTCTGGGTTTCCACCTGGCTCCACACTCAGCTCTATTTATCTTAATACTTAGGTTGATACCTTGAGATATTTAGAGAGTGCTGAATTCCCTATCTTTTTATAAGGACTACTTCTCCTTATTTTCTCCCTATTTATAATAGTTTGCAATAGTTATATAGGGTCTGCACCTCTAGTTTGATTTTACTACACAGAGCTAAAATATTGGTAAATCGCTCCCTTATCTCCATTTTTTAATGAAGTATCTCAGTATGAATGTAAATTTTCATGAATGAGTGCCGGGTTTTTAAAAATACTACTAAAAGCAAGGGCACTCTCATTCATGAAAGTTTACATTGCAGCGGTTTTGTTAAAATACCTTTGTCTTCTTCCAAGCCGGACCAGTGATCCCCCGCCAGCTTCTCATGCTGTACTTAGCACAGCAATGATGAAACCGGCTTCCTCCAATCATGGTGTGGCCTCAGGAAATGTTTGCTCTGGGGCGGAAGCCATGATTGGAGGAAGACAGAATTTTCATTATTGACATCAGTACTGAGGATCTGTGGGTGGGGGGATCGCTGGTCCGGCTTGCAAGAAGAAAAGGGTAAGTATTTTAACAAAACCACTGCAATGTAAACTTTCATGAATGAAAGTGCCCCTGTTTTTAAAAGTATTTGTAAAAACCGGGCACTCATTCATGAAAATTTACATTCACTTTAAAGAGGGAGAAAATGTTTTGTTTGTAATATTTCACATATGTTCTTAAGTGAAAAAGAGTTGGTATTACTGACAACAACAATGATTAATTTATTGAGAAACAAGGAATATAAAGCAAAAAAATATATAATTTTGAAAGCAGCTGATAAGGGGCGAAACAACTGTCATTATGAAAAAAATTATATTATATCCATGAAATTTAACATCTTTTAGATGATAACATGGTATACAAAAAAATTATCTTTTAATCCAACTTTCAAAATATAAAAACAAATTGAGAGTGTGACTAGTAATGCTGTACAACAACAATTTATTTCTGAATACTTTTTTTTTTAGATGTATTAAGACTAGTTTTTAGGTGTGACTATTTTCTGTTCCAGAAAGATTTTTATTTTCAATTGCAAAGTCTACCCAACATACGCCAATGTATATTTAAATGTTTTCTAGGAAAGTTTGCATTTGAAAATAAAAAAAATAAGTTTGACACCATGTGCAATATATAGATGACATATTTGGCATTTGGCATGGTGATATTGGAACCTTTTTAGAATTTGTTAATGTATTAAATAGTTATTAATTAAATAGTTCTGTAGTTGGGCTGTGTTTTACATTGATATAAAGTGAAGATTTTTTGATACCACAATTTATAAGAGAAATTGTGAATTAAAGATTGATCTGCATACTAAACCTATAGATGATAATAATGTATTGAGATATGACAGATTTCATTCACCATAAATGTTTAGATCTCTCTTTAAGAGTCAATTTGTAAGACTAAAAATTTTTATTACAGATGAGTCTGAGGGCCTATTGTTAAAAGCACTTTGAAAAAACGCAAGATTTAAAAAGGGCTCAGACTTGTTTGTGATAGCACATGGCTGTAACATGTTATAAAGGACTTTTATAACTTTTAAAGAGGTGTTTAACTTTTAAAAAAGCAGCATAACCCCTTATTGTAATGTAAATGATACTTTTACACAGTATTGAATGGCAATACAGTTTACATGTGTCAACAGAAACTTAACCCCTTTTGGTACAATACAATAGATAAACTGATACACATTTAGGAGTATGTGGCTACACTGTACATGTGTAAACCATGTAGTATATATGCTATAATATGTATCTATGTTTGTGATTTAAATAAACATGTTTTAAACCTTTGGTGTTTTTTTGTTTCAAAGTACATTTTTCAACTTTGTACTGTGTAAAAAGTTTTTTTTTAAATTGTTAGGTTTATTATTATTCTTTTTTATAGCCAATATAAGTTAACACTGTGCTGAACATGTTTTATATATAATATTGTGACCACACTGTAACAGACGTTTTATTAAAATAGAACATCTATGTTTTCCAAGACAATTTAAATAATAAACTAAAATTAAAAGCATCATTCACTACTTTTTTTCCACCAACCAATTGTCTCACCCTTCTAACCTTTTATTTCCCACCAGTACATTGTTTCTGTAAGATCTTATTTTTTCAACTCTCTCTTTCTTTTTGAACTACATAATTATGTACAGTATCTATGTGTTATTAAAAGACCTTGTGAAATTCTTTCAGCATAAACAAGAACAGTATCTTTCAGATGCCCAAATTAAACTGAGAGATCACCTTTAAAAATGCTGTAAAGAGGGAACTTCAGATAGATGCACAATGCTGTAGATTATTAACATGAATCTCAGCCGGGAGGCAGCAGCAGGCAGCAGAGCTACAAAACTAGGCCTCTAATTATATTACACAAACCCAAAAAATACAACTCAGAGGAAGTTGGACAAAGACGTGCTGAGATTCCCTTGGATGCAATGGGCCACTACAGAGCAGGAATGGAAGGAGCAGAAGAGGCAGCAGCAGTCATCAGAATTATTGAAGTAGATAGACCTCTGATTATAGTACACAATATGCAAAAAAAACACCTCCAAGGGAGGAGAACAAAGACTAGACTAGAGTTGCTTAGGCACAGAGGCCCCACTTATACAATACACAATGTCCAGCAGTTTCCTAAGGATTTGGCATTGAACACCACAGAGGAGGAAGGGCACCATCAGGAGCAAAACTGGTAGCAGCTGCAGGAGTGAAGGATACTTTCACTGCAGCAGCAGTCTTGTAGTGCAGCCACAGGTAGCAGTGATAAAGGAGATGTATTTTACATTGTGTTCAACTCTGTTGAAAAACCTAAACATTTGAACACATGACAATCACAGGATTGTAGACATGTTTTATGCATGGGGAAAATGGCTAATTCCTTCCACTAATTATCAATCCAGTTTTGCCCTAAGCACATATATTAGATGCACTTATTCACTTGAAAAAATATAACTGATATTTACCACTGTTAAATCAAATTAGAAATGTCACATTAAAGAAGGTCCCATCAAAAAATATAATATATGCATTCTATTGAAATGTATTTGACCACAAAATTTAAGACAATCCAGATAAAAAAATTACCAGGAAATTATTTTCTGGATAAAGAAGTACTTTTTGACCTATTTGGGGCTTATCACTGGATGTGCAGCAATAGCCCTCTAGGCATAGCAAGCAAAGGGTCCACATCTGGTTGCCCCTATCACCCTTAGGAAGACCAAATCTCCAAGGGTCATTTGTAGATGTAAGAAAGGAGAGAAGTGCTTAATTGTGGATGGACAGTGCACAGTGGCCTGCCCTGTGGAGCTAAAAGAGGCTGGTCCCAGGTGGTGACTCTCCAGAGAACATGCTACTGAGTCATTGTTTGTTCCTGGTTACTACCTCTCTGTGTATATTTTTATAATAAACCTGGGGAAAGACTCCATAAGGGTGAAGGACTCCATGCCCTATGTACCTAGAGGGATATGTCTGCACCTCATTAATGAGGCACACAGAAGGACAAAATTATTGTCTGGGGTTACTATATTTCTCATTCAGATGAGGATTGCCTGTAATTTCAAGTCTTCAACATCCTTTTTAGGTGGGATCAGACTGATATATCTCAGGAAAGTTTTCCTCTGTAAAAAGCACAGTTGGGCTAAAAGAAGCTACTCCCAGGTGGTAACTGGGCAATCGAACAATCCACTGAGCTGTTGTTCATTTCTGGCTGTCTGCTTATCTTTTTGTTTGTATTTGTCTTGCTACATTGTATTTCACCACAACAGCAGGTCATCTAGGAGGAGGAGTAGTATAATTGGAAAAATCAATTGGTGTCAAAGCTCATGGTAGGGTAACCTAGCTTTGGTAGGTTAAGTTTGAGAAATTCTATTCTCTCCATGAGCTGCAGTGACATTTGTCTTTGCTGAGGGATCAGTATATTTCCAGTTAATGAAAACACTTGCACACTTTGCATGGTGGTTGGTGAACAAGATGTTTCTGAGCAACAGTAGCCAAGACAGATCACACAATCCTCTTGTCATCCCAATAGATCAGAGATTCTGCTGCAGGAGGAAAAGGAGGCTAGAAAAGATAAGCCTTTACCATTTCTGAGGCACTTATACTCACCTTTCTTGCGGGGGGCTTCAATGGGTCCCACCAAACAGTCTTCTGTCTCTAACCAAAATGCAGCTGCTCCACTCAGCTGTGTTGGGCTGCTACTGTTCCATCTGCTGGTAGAATATGGAACAACTATATCTGTCTCCTGCTGCTGCACTTTTCCCTCACATAGCAGGCTTATCAGTTTGGAGAGCTATTCTTTCCACTTCACCGTCAACTTCCTCAATGCTTAGTACTCCTCCAGTATCCATTTCACAATTTCTAGGAAGACATCCATCTTGCTCAATAGGTGACTGAACAAGGGTATTTCAGAATGTTCACAAGGTATTTCATAATTTTTTGTAAGAAAATCACCAGTGTATTTCAGATTCCGTTTTTTCCAATATAGCTATTTTTAAGATAGAATTTTGAACCCTCTAGTCTCTAAATAAGCTTCTTTTCTGAAAGACACTGGTGATTTCCTTACAACAATTCGTGAAACACCTTGTGAAAATTATGAAATACTTTTTAGTTTGGATATTGTCAGCCATCCCACATGAAGCAGGGATAACATCTGTACTTGACCTTGTTAAACAAGAAACCTCTTTTTCTCTCCTTTAATCTCAATTGGTTGAAAATCTTGTTAGGATTGTACTATTCCTCAATTATTTTTTATTTCAGGATACATATTATTTACAGAGAAAGGGCACATCTATGGGCTCCAATGAAGCCCCATGCATAAACCAACATCTTTGTTAGCCAATTTGAAAGTAAATGTGTTTACACTAATTTGAAATATCAGAAAAACTGTAGAATATGGTTTTGTTACATCAATTATATTTTTGGCATATGGAGGTGCTTATTGTAGTCCCTACAAGGTTTTGTGGATGACCTGAATAGTTATACTTTGGATTGTTCATCTGATAAGGTTACCTTTTTGGATACAACTGTATATAAGAAATATTCTAAATTAACCACTGACATTTACAATAAGCCCACTGACCACAATACATTATTACACTTTGAAAGTTTTCACCCACAAAGGGTTTTTAACTCAATTCCTAAGAGCCAATCTATTAGAACTCTACACAATGTTAAAGATAAAGAACTCAAAAAAGTTAGATTGCGTCAAATGGCTGAGAAATTTAGGGGAAGAGGTTATCCGACAGAAATTGTGGCAAATGTGAAGAAGAGGCTAAAAGTAAATTTTGCTCTACCAATGAAAAACGGAAGGAGGAAAGTAGATTAATATTTGTAACAGAAGTTAATAACCATAGTGATAAGATAACATCTGTCCTCAAAAAACATTGGTATTTACTTAGCAAAGCATATCCCAACATCTGTGAATTTCATAAACCCCCATTTAATTGTACAAAAGAGTAAAAAATCTTAAAGATACACTAGTGAGAGCTGATGTTGGTAGAAATAAATTGAATAAGGTTAATTATTTAACTACTCCTAATAAAGGATCATATCCATGGGTAAACTGTGCCCAGTGTAATTATATGATCAATGGTAGACATATAGCCCAGATCAATGACAATAAGAAAAAGGAAATCAATGGCTACTATACCTATGATACAGAGTACATTATGTATTTACTCACATGACTATGTGGATGTGGCTATGTGGGGGAGACCATATGCCCCCTTTAAGGACAGTATCAGTGCACACAAGTCAAGGATTAGAAGCAAAGATATGACCCTACCAGTTTCAGCTCACTTTACTACCGCAGGGCACACAGTTAGCTGCGCTTTCAGATCATTGATCATATACCCAAATTAATGAAAGGGGGAGATAGGGAATTGATACTAAAAAAGAGAGATGTTTGGTGGATTCAAACGTTAGGGACTCTACATTCAGTAAGTTTAAATAAAGATTATGATTTACATTTATTTCTTTATTTTTTTATTTTTTTTCATTAGTCTTTAATGTTTTTAATGTTTAATAGTAGGATGTTATCTTTTTCTATAATCATGTATAATTGTTTTTAATATAAATTGTAATCTAACAGGTATACCAAAGATTGCGATATGTTACTCACTATGGCCACCAGATGGCAGCATACCATAAAAAATGTAGTTTATGTGTCAATTGAAGGGTTAATTTACCTGTGCACAAGTGCTATAAAAAAAGAGGATGTTACCTGTAATCTACAGCATGAGTAAGGGCTATTGAGGCCCAAAATGTTGCTGTTTGCTGTCTTCCTTTTAAAACCTCAATAAAGGATTTACCTTGATGAAACAGTGCTGGGACTTTTCTGTTTTTTAAATGCTATATATATATATATATATATATATATATATATTTATCAGTGGTGTATTTAGGTTTTGTGCTGCTCTAGGCACTTAAAATTCTGCTGCCCCCCACCCCCCTATGTAGGCTGGTTTTCGGTCATAATATTTTTTGGTCATGGTGTAATTTGAATATATATATATATATATATATATATATATATATATATATATATATATATATATGTATATATAAACACACAACCCCTCTCCCTCACATACACACACAGCCCCTCTCCCACACACACACACACAGCCCCTCTCCCACACACACACACACAGCCACTCTCCACCCCACACAAAGCCACTCTCCTTCAAACACAGCCACTCCCCCCCCACACACAACCACTCTTGCACACACACAGCCACTCACACACACACACACAAACGTACATATATGCACTCATACACAAACATACATGACCAGTTTATCTGGGGGACTGTGAATGCCTAGTACGCATTTATCAGCACCTGGAGGCGCATTTATGTTGTAAGGTCTGAGTCACTGAGTGTCTTTACTGCGGATTCAATTCAACAGTGGTTTCAGTGAGGGCTGGGACTGGACTCCTTCCCTGCCAGCTCTCTCCATGGTATGTTCCTCATTACTGGATGGATCTCTAAACTTTTATTAAATCTTTTAGAGTGTGCAGGGCCAAACGGTGTTGATGTAATCTGTAACAACTGCTTCGGCACCGCTTGGCTCTGCACACTCTGAAAGATTTTATAAAAGTTTAAAGACCCAGTAATGAGGAATGTACCATGAAGAGAGCAGGCAGGGAAGGAGGCCAGCTGAGCCAACAGTTTGTCAAATACCGGTCCGCACTGCACATTGGAATCTGTCACGCATCCAGCCTGCTTCGGTGTCCCCATTTACATCACTGCTGCCAGCACTGAGCTAAAGTGTTTATGACCTCTCTCTCACATATTGTCCTCTCTGTTCTTCTACTCATAGCCCTGCGGTAAAAACATCAGAAAGGACTGTGAGCAGAAGAACAGAGAGGAAATGCCTGAGACTGCAGTGAGCACTATCAAGTGTCTGAGAATGCGCTGACTGCCTGACACTAGTAGTATAACACACCCCTCCCCTGATGGAGCCTTTCCTTGCATGATCACTAGTAAAAAGGGCCTCCGGCCTTGGCATACCTTACTTTCCCGTTCCCCATCTCTCTGGTGTTGCACTGCCGCCAGCCTGATATTCTTGTGACTACTCAGTCTCACCTCCGTTGCTGCCTGGCCTGGGAGATCACGTGCGCATGTGCATGACTCCAGGGCTCAAGCCCTAATGTGCGGCAGATAGTGGAAGCAGGCTGGTTGACCCTTGAACGCCTGCTCAAAGTTAAAAAAATATTTTTTTCAAAGCAGTTAGCAGCGTTAGTGCAGTGTGGTCACTGTGGTGTGGACAAGTGTCCTCTTCAGGACTCTGCACTCACTTTTCCACAGACAGGTGCCCAGGGTGCCTTTAATCGTAGAATAGGAAGCGTAATGAAAAGCACTCACCAGGTCTTGCAAATACAAACAATTCTTTTATTCAATCATAGCAGTGACGTTTCAGGGGATCTAACCACATCCTCAGACCACACAAGATAAAAAGTGCACATACCTGACTCCATATATACCCTCCACCAAGTATCCACGCCGCTGTACAGGAAACTGACCGGCGTCCTGACTAGACATGTGCGATTCGTTTCGGATTTATTCGGAAAATTCAGTAAATTCGGAGACTCGCATCGATTCGAATTTCCGAATTAAAATACTTCCGAATGTACCGAATGAATCCGAAATAGCTGCCGTATCTTCGAATAAATCCGAATTAACTCGGTAAAATTCGGCTTTCCCCCATAGGAAACAATGGGGCGGTTTCGGCTGAAAAAAACCTAACACCGCAGCCCCATTATTTCCTATGGGGAAACACTAAGTCTGCACCTAACACCCAAACATGTACCCCGAGTCTCTAAACACCCCTAATCTAACACTTATTAACCCCTAATCTGCCGCCCCCGCTATCGCTGACACCTGCATTATTTTATTAACCCCTAATCTCCCGACCGGATATCGCCGCCACTATAATAAATGTATTAACCCCTAAACCGCCGCACTCCAGCCTCGCAAACACTATAATAAATTTCATTAACCCCTAATCTGCCCCTCCCAAAGTTGCCGCAATCTAAATAAAAGTATTAACCCCTAATCTGCCGACCGGACATCGCCGCCACCTACATTATAGCTATTAACCCTAATATGCTGTCCCTAACATCGCCGACACCTACATTATAGTTAATAACCCCTAATCTGCCCCCCCCCAAAATCGCCGCAAGCTAACTACAAGTATTAACCCCTAATCTGCCGACCGGACATCGCTGCCACCTACATTATAGCTATTAACCCCTAATCTGCTGTCCCTAACATCGCCGACCCCTACATTATAGTTATTAACCCCTAATCTGCCACCCCCAACGTCGCGGAATCTAACTACAAGTATTAACCCCTAGTCTGCCGACCGGACATCGCCGCCACCTACATTATAGCTATTAACCCCTAATCTGCTGTCCCTAACATCGCCGACCCCTGCATTATAGTTATTAACCCCTAATCTGCCACCCCCAACGTCGCCGCAATCTAACTACAAATATTAGCCCCTAATCTGCTGACCGGACATCGCCGCCACCTACATTATAGTTATTAACCCCTAATCTGACCCCCCCAACGTCGCCACAATCTAACTACAAGTATTAACCCCTAATCTGCCGACCGGACATCGCCACCACTATAATAAATGTATTAACCACTAAACCGCCACACTCCCATCTCGCAAACACTATAATAAATTTTATTAGCCCCTAATCTGCCCTCCCTAACATCGCCGCCACCTACCTACAATTATTAACCCCTAATCTCCCGCTCCCAACGTCGCTATTAACCCCTAAACCTAAGTCTAACCCTAACCCTAACACCCCCTAACTGAAATATAATTTAAATAAAACAAAATAAAATTACTATCATTAAATAAATTAATCCTATTCAAAACTAAATACTAATTTTAGGCTTTATATTTATTTTACAGGCAACTTTGTATTTATTTTAACTAGGTACAATAGCTATTAAATAGTTATTGACTATTTAATAGCTACCTAGTTAAAATAATTACAAAATTACCTGTAAAATAAATCCTAACCTAAGTTACAATTAAACCTAACACTACACTATCATTAAATAAATTAAATAAATTAACTACAAGTACCTACAATTAAATACAATTAAATAAACTAAACTAAAGTAGAAAAAAAAACACTAAATTACAAAAAATAAAAAAATATTACAAGAATTTTAAACTAATTACACCTAATCTAAGCCCCCTAATAAAATAACAAAGCCCCCCAAAATAAAAAAATGCCCTATCCTATACTAAATAACAAAAGTTAACAGCTCTATTACCTTACCAGCCCTTAAAAGGGCCTTTTGCGGGGCATGACCCAAAGAAAACAGCTCTTTTGCCTGTAAAAAAAAAACACAATACCACCCCCAACATTACAACCCACCACCCACATACCCCTACTCTAACCCAAACCCCCCTTAAATAAACCTAACACTACCCCCCTGAAGATCTCCCTACCTTGAGTCGTGTTCACCCAGCCGGGCCGAAGTCTTCATCCGATGGGGCAGAAGAGGACATCCAGACCGGCAGAAGTCTTCATCCAACCGGGCAAGAAGAGGTCTTCAATCCATCAGAAAAGTACCAAAAACAAACAAACACTAAATTACCAAAAATAATAAAATATTACAAGAATTTTAAACTAATTACACCTAATCTAAGCCCCCTACTAGCTATTAATATAGCTACAATATAACTAATAGTTACATTGTAGCTATTTTAGGATTTATATTTATTTTATAGGCAACTTTGTATTTATTTTAACTAGGTACAATAGTTATTAAATAGTTAATAACTATTTAATAACTACCTAGCTAAAATAAATACAAATTTACCTGTAAAATAAATCCTAACCTAAGTTACAATTACACCTAACACTACACTATACTTAAATAAATTATTCCTATTTAAAACTAAATACTTACCTGTAAAATAAACCCTAATATAGCTGGAATATAACATATAGTTACATTGTAGCTATTTTAGGCTTTATATTTATTTTACAGGCAACTTTGTATTTATTTTAACTAGGTACAATAGCTATTAAATAGTTATTGACTATTTAATAGCTACCTAGTTAAAATAATTACAAAATTACCTGTAAATTAATCCTAACTTAAGTTACAATTAAACCTAACACTACACTATCATTAAATACATTAAATAAATGAACTACAAGTACCTACAATTAAATACAATTAAATAAACTAAACTAAAGTACAAAAACCCCCCACTAAATTACAAAAAATAAAAAAATATTACAAGAATTTTAAACTAATTACACCTAATCTAAGCCCCCTAATAAAATAACAAAGCCCCCTGAAATAAAAAAATGCCCTACCCTATACTAAATTACAAAAGTTAACAGCTCTATTACCTTACCAGCCCTTAAAAGGGCCTTTGCGGGGCAAGCCCCAAAGAAAACAGCTCTTTTGCCTGTTAAAAAAACCACAATACCCCCCCCCCCCACATTACAACCCACCACCCACATACCCCTACTCTAACCAAAAAACCCCTTAAATAAACCTAACACTACCCCCCTGAAGATCTCCCTACCTTGAGTCGTGTTCAACCAGCTGGGCCGAAGTCTACATCCGATGGGGCAGAAGAGGACATCCAGACCGGCAGAAGTCTTCATCCAAGCGGGGCAAGAAGAGGTCTTCCATCCATCAGAAAAGTACCAAAAAACAAACAATAAATTACCAAAAATAATAAAATATTACAAGAATTTTAAACTAATTACACCTAATCTAAGCCCCCTACTAGCTATTAATATAGCTACAATATAACTAATAGTTACATTGTAGCTATTTTAGGATTTATATTTATTTTACAGGCAACTTTGTATTTATTTTAACTAGGTAAAATAGCTATTAAATAGTTATTTACTGTTTAATAGCTACCTAGTTAAAATTATTACAAAATTACCTGAGTTACAATTAAACACTACACTATCATTAAATAAATTAAATAAATTAACTACAAGTACCTACAATTAAATACAATTAAATAAACTAAACTAAAGTACAAAAAGAAAAAAACACTAAATTACAAAAAATAAAAAAATATTACAAGAATTTTAAACTAATTACACCTAATCTAAGCCCCCTAATAAAATAACAAAGCCCCCCAAAATAAAAAAATGCCCTACCCTATACTAAATTACAAAAATTAACAGCTCTATTACCTTACCAGCCCTTAAAAGGGCCTTTTGCGGGGCATGCCCCAAAGAAAACAGCTCTTTTGCCTGTAAAAAAAAAACACAATACCCCCCCACATTACAACCCACCAACCACATACCCCTACTCTAACCCAAACCCCCCTTAAATAAACCTAACACTACCTCCCCCCTGAAGATCTCCCTACCTTGAGTCGTGTTCACCCAGCCGGGCCGAAGTCTTCATCCGATGGGGCAGAAGAGGACATCCAGACCGGCAGAAGTCTTCATCCAAGCGGGGCAAGAAGAGGTCTTCCATCCATCAGAAGTCTTCATCCAGGTGGCATCTTCTATCTTCATCCATCCAGAGCGGAGCGGCAGCATCCTGAAGACATCCAACGTGGAGCATCCTCTTCTTTCTTGATCCGACGACTAAATGACTGTACCTTTAAGTGACGTCATCTAAGATGGCGTCCCTTGAATTCCGATTGGCTGATAGGATTCTATCAGCCAATCGGTATTAAGGTAGGAAAAATCTGATTGGCTATCAGCCAATCGGAATTCAAGGGACGCCATCTTGGATGATGTCACTTAAAGGTACAGTCATTTAGACGTCGGATCAAGAAAGAAGAGGATGCTCCGCGTCGGATGTCTTCAGGATGCTGCCGCTCCGCTCTGGATGGATGAAGATAGAAGATGCCGCCTGGATGAAGACTTCTGATGGATGGAAAACCTCTTCTTGCCCCGCTTGGATGAAGACTTCTGCCGGTCTGGATGTCCTCTTCTGCCCCATTGGATGAAGACTTCGGCCCGGCTGGGTGAACACGACTCAAGGTAGGGAGATCTTCAAGGGGGTAGTGTTAGGTTTATTTAAGGGGGGTTTGGGTTAGAGTAGGGGTATGTGGGTGGTGGGTTGTAATGTGGGGGGGGGGGGTATTGTGTTTTTTTTTTACAGGCAAAAGAGCTGTTTTCTTTGGGGCTTGCCCCGCAAAAGGCCCTTTTAAGGGCTGGTAAGGTAATAGAGCTGTTAACATTTGTAATTTAGTATAGGGTAGGGCATTTTTTTATTTTGGGGAGCTTTGTTATTTTATTAGGGGGCTTAGATTAGGTGTAATTAGTTTAAAATTCTTGTAATATTTTTTTATTTTTTGTAATTTAGTGGGTTTTTTTTGTACTTTAGTTTAGTTTATTTAATTGTATTTAATTGTAGGTACTTGTAGTTAATTTATTTAATTTATTTAATGATAGTGTAGTGTTAGGTTTAATTGCAACTTAGGTTAGGATTTATTTTACAGGTAATTTTGTAATTATTTTAACTAGGTAGCTATTAAACAGTAAATAACTATTTAATAGCTATTTTACCTAGTTAAAATAAATACAAAGTTGCCTGTAAAATAAATATAAATCCTAAAATAGCTACAATGTAACTATTAGTTATATTGTAGCTATATTAGGGTTTATTTTACAGTTAGGTATTTAGTTTTAAATAGGATTCATTTATTTAATAAATTTAATGATAGTGTAGTGTTAGGTGTAATTGTAACTTAGGTTAGGATTTATTTTACAGGTAAATTTGTATTTATTTTAGCTAGGTAGTAATTAAATAGTTATTAACTATTTAATAACTATTGTACCTAGTTAAAATAAATGCAAAGTTGCCTGTAAAATAAATATAAATCCTAAAATAGCTACAATGTAACTATTAGTTATATTGTAGCTATATTAATAGCTAGTAGGGGGCTTAGATTAGGTGTAATTAGTTTAAAATTCTTGTAATATTTTATTATTTTTGGTAATTTAGTGTTTAGTTGTTTTTTGGTACTTTTCTGATGGATGGAAGACCTCTTCTTGCCCCGCTTCGATGAAGACTTCTGCCGGTCTGGATGTCCTTTTCGGATGAAGACTTCGGACCAGCTGGGTGAACATGACTCAAGGTAGGGAGATCTTCAGGGGGGTAGTGTTAGGTTTATTTAAGGAGGGTTTGTGTTAGAGTAGGGGTATGTGGGTGGAGGGTTGTAATGTGGGGGGGTATTGTGTTTTTTTTTACAGGCAAAAGAGCTGTTTTCTTTGGGGCATGCCCCGCAAAAGGCCCTTTTAAGGGCTGGTAAGGTAATAGAGCTGTTAACTTTTGTAATTTAGTATAGGATAGGGCATTTTTTTTATTTTGGGGGGCTTTGTTATTTTATTAGGGGGCTTAGATTAGGTGTAATTAGTTTAAAATTCTTGTAATATTTTTTTATTTTTTGTAATTTAGTGGGGGTTTTTGTACTTTAGTTTAGTTTATTTAATTGTATTTAATTGTAGGTACTTGTAGTTAATTTATTTAATTTATTTAATGATAGTGTAGTGTTAGGTTTAATTGTAACTTAGGTTAGGATTTATTTTACAGGTAAATTTGTATTTATTTTAGCTAGGTAGTTATTAAATAGTTATTAACTATTTAATAGCTATTGTACCTAGTTAAAATAAATACAAAGTTGCCTGTAAAATAAGTATAAATCCTAAAATAGCTACAATGTAACTATTAGTTATATTGTAGCTATATTAGGGTTTATTTTACAAGTAAGTATTTAGTTTTAAATAGGATTCATTTATTTAATTAATTTAATGATAGTGTAGTGTTAGGTGTAATTGTAACTTAGGTTAGGATTTATTTTACAGGTAAATTTGTATTTATTTTAGCTAGGTAGTTATTAAATAGTTATTAACTATTTAATAACTATTGTACCTAGTTAAAATAAATACAAAGTTGCCTGTAAAATAAATATAAATCCTAAAATAGCTACAATGTAACTATTAGTTATATTGTAGCTATATTAATAGCTAGTAGGGCGCTTAGATTAGGTGTAATTAGTTTAAAATTCTTGTAATATTTTATTATTTTTGGTAATTTAGTGTTTGTTTGTTTTTTGGTACTTTTCTGATGGATGGAAGACCTCTTCTTGCCCCGCTTGGATGAAGACTTCTGCTGGTCTGGATGTCCTCTTCTACCCCATCGGATGAAGACTTCGGCCCGGCTGGGTGAACACGACTCAAGGTAGGGAGATCTTCAGGGGGTAGTGTTAGGTTTATTTAAGGGGGGTTTGGGTTAGAGTAGGGGTATGTGGGTGGTGGGTTGTAATGTTGGTGGGTGGTATTGTGTTTTTTTTTTACAGGCAGAAGAGCTGTTTTCTTTGGGGCATGCCCTTCAAAAGGCCCTTTTAAGGGCTGGTAAGGTAATAGAGCTTTTAACTTTTGTAATTTAGTATAGGGTAGGGCATTTTTTTATTTTTGGGGGCTTTGTTATTTTATTAGGGGGCTTAGATTAGGTGTAATTAGTTTAAAATTTCCGGTCTGGATGTCCTCTTCTGCCCCATCGGATGAAGACTTCGGCCCGGCTGTGTGAACACGACTCAAGGTAGGGAGATCTTCAGGGTGGTAGTGTTAGGTTTATTTAAGGGGGGTTTGGGTTAGAGTAGGGGTATGTGGGTGGTGGGTTGTAATGTTGGGGGGTGGTATTGTGGGGGTTTTTTACAGGCAAAAGAGCTGTTTTCTTTGGGGCATGCCCCGCAAAAGGCCCTTTTAAGGGCTGGTAAGGTAATAGAGCTGTTAACTTTTGTAATTTAGTATAGGGTAGGGCATTTTTTTTATTTTGGGGGGCTTTGTTATTTTATTAGGGGGCTTAGATTAGGTGTAATTAGTTTAAAATTCTTGTAATATGTTTTATTTTTTGTAATTTAGTGTTTGTTTTTTTTTGTAATTTAGTGTTTTTTTTTTTGTACTTTAGTTTAGTTTATTTAATTGTAGATAACTATAGGTACTTGTAGTTAATTTATTTAATTTATTTAATGATAGTGTAGTGTTAGGTTTAATTGTAACTTAGGTTATGATTTATTTTACAGGTAATTTTGTTATTATTTTAACTAGGTAGCTATTAAATAGTCAATAACTATTTAATAGCTATTGTACCTAGTTAAAATAAATACAAAGTTGCCTGTAAAATAAATATAAATCCTAAAATAGCTACAATGTAACTATTAGTTATATTGTAGCTATATTAGGGTTTATTTTACAGGTAAGTATTTAGTTTTAAATAGGATTCATTTATTTAATTATAGTAAATTTATTTTGTTTTATTTCAATTATATTTAAGTTAGGGGGTGTTAGGGTTAGGGTTAGACTTAGGTTTAGGGGTTAATAACTTTATTATAGTAGCGGCAACGTTGGGGGCGGGAGATTAGGGGTTAATAATTGTAGGTAGGTGGCAGTGATGTTAGGGAGGGCAGATTAGGGGTTAATAAAATTTATTATAGTGTTTGCGTGGCGGGAGTGTGGCGGTTTAGGGGTTAATACATTTATTATAGTGGCGGCAATGTCCGGTCGGCAGATTAGGGGTTAATACTTGTAGTTAGGTTGCAGCGACGTGGGGGGGCAGATTAGGGGTTAATAACTATAATGTAGGGGTCGGCGATGTTAGGGACAGCAGATTAGGGGTTAATAGCTATAATGTAGGTGGCGGTGATGTCCGGTCGGCAGATTAGGGGTTAATACTTGTAGTTAGATTGCGGCGACGTTGGGGGTGGCAGATTAGGGGTTAATAACTATAATTTAGGGGTCAGCGATGTTAGGGACAGCATATTAGGGGTTAATAGCTATAATGTAGGTGGCGGCGATGTCCGGTCGGCAGATTAGGGGTTAATACTTGTAGTTAGATTGCGGTGACATTGGGGGGGCAGATTAGGGGTTAATAACTATAATGTAGGTGTCGGCGATGTTAGGGACAGCAGATTAGGGGTTAATAGCTATAATGTAGGTGGCGGCGATGTCCGGTCGGCAGATTAGGGGTTAATACTTGTAGTTAGATTGCGGCGACATTGGGGGGGCAGATTAGGGGTTAATAACTATAATGTAGGGGTCGGCGATGTTAGGGACAGCAGATTAGGGGTTAATAGCTATAATGTAGGTGGCGGCGATGTCCGGTCGGCAGATTAGGGGTTAACACTTGTAGTTAGGTTGCTGCGACGTTGGGGGGGCAGATTAGGGGTTAATAACTATAATGTAGGGGTCGGCGATGTTAGGGACAGCAGATTAGGGGTTAATAGCTATGATGTAGGTGGCGGCGGTGTCCGGTCAGCAGATTAGGGGTTAAATAATTTTATTATAGGGTTTGCGATGTGGGGGGCCTCGGTTTAGTGGTTCATAGGTAGTTTATGGGTGTTAGTGTACTTTGTAGCACTCAGTAGTTAAGAGCTTTATATTCCGGTGTTAGCCCATAAAGCTCTTAACTACTGACTTTATTCGGTATATTCAGATGGCCGTGTATTACACTAGTACTAGTATTTACACCTAATATACAGTACATAATACTAGTCTAATACACAGCATATCCCACCTAAAACATACCGAATTTCTGAATTTCGGAACCGAATCGAACCGAATAGAACCAAATTCAGCCGAATTCATTCGAATCCGAATAAATCCGAAACAAATTCATTCAAATTTTGCCGACTTCGAATCGATCCGAACCGAAATTCGAAAAGTCCGAATCTATCTGAACCGAAAACAAACCACATTTTTTAGCCATGCACATATCTAGTCCTGACCGCACCACTGCACAGGCTCAGTCCATCGCCATGGTTACCGGATGTGGCGCAGCTAAAAAATAATAAAAGAACAGAGACATAATGAGAAATTCACAATAAATGCTAAACTAAGCTAGACATCAGTTGCTATCTAATCTACTAGCACAAACAGGTCACAAATTTCAAATTTTATCGTCATTACCATGTGCACATTAAAGGGCTAGCTGATGCCCAAAAACAAGGTGTTATTAAACCTCAGTGTTACTCTCTAAATATTATACAGTGGCATAAGGCATGAGGAAGGGGATACTTTGTCCCCAAAACGTCACTATTTTTTCACAGTAAAAAAGTGTGTTTTTAAAAAGACCAGCGAGTGCAAGTATTTTGTTACCTATATATATATATATATATATATATATATATATATATATATATATATATATATATATATGGTACATGCACACTCACAAATACACATTATATTAATACTGTTCACGCACAGAGTGCATACTGTAGATACACATCACATACAGACAGTTTTTTCAATTAAAAAATAGTTCATTTTACAGCTAAAATTTTCTTTAAGTTCTCAGTCAAATGTTACAAAAAAGTAGGCAAGGGCATTTGGCAGCTTCTGAATTATCAAGATTGATTTTGGAGTATAGGAATATCCCTGTGGTTTTGCAGTAGCGGTTATGAATGGGATACCTTTCGTGTTGTTGTGGAAGGGGTTGCATAGGGCACCTTGGTTTGTGAATGTGGCTAAAATATTATAGTTTATTATGAAGGGAAACAGCATTTGTTAGGGATAATTGTAGGGTATTAACTCAATGGGAAGGATTGTTCATTTTAGGAAGGCTTGTATCACATGTAATGACTTTACAACAGCTCAATGCAGGAGTAATGGAAAATGAGCTTCCATGAGTACTGTACATCAAAGGCAGCCCCATTATTAACCTCTTACTACAATAACCCACTACTACTATTAACTTCTTGTTTGATGAAACCTAAGATCTATTATCCTTAAAAAAATATAAAAACCAAATAAATTAAATATTAAAATAAAAATATTCTGTAATACATTTTAATGTTTAATGGCATTAAAAATTGTAACAAAACTATTCTGCAGAAATCGTATTTCACGGAATTTTTTTTAATTCATATTGATATTATGCAGGAAAAACTAGAAGGTGCACAGTACAAATCGTAATAAAAGGTGTTCTATGGACTTAGCTGACATTTCTCCTCTAGGACTGGCATAATTATTTAAACATTTCCTCCCTGCAGATATTACTGTTTTTACTTGCAGTAAAAGGTGGCTAAATTGTATCAATATATGCAATACACTAATTACCCTAATAGAAAATCAAATGTATATGAAAATAAATGGAATTTTAAAGTACTTTACATTAAAAGCAATGTAATCTGTTTTGTATTAAAGGGACAGTCAAGTCCAAAAAAAACTTTCATGATTTAAATAGGGCATGTGATTTAAAAAAAACTTTCCAATTTACTTTTTCACCAATTTTGCTTTGCTCTCTTGGTATTTTTAGTTGAAAGCTAAACCTAGGAATTTTTCTTAGACCTTGAAGGCCGCCTCTAATCTAAATGCATTTTGACAATTTTTCACCACTAGAGGGCGTTAGTTCATGTGTTTTATATAGATAACATTGAGCTCATGCACGTGAATTTACAGAGGAGTGAGCACTAATTTGCTAAAATGCAAGTCTGTCAAAATAACTGAAATAAGGGGGCAGTCTGGAGATACAAGGTAATTACAGAGGTAAAATGTGTATTATTATAACTGTGTTGGTTATGCAAAACTGGGAAATAGGTAATTAA
The DNA here is from genome assembly GCF_027579735.1 of Bombina bombina. Classification (NCBI taxonomy): domain Eukaryota; kingdom Metazoa; phylum Chordata; class Amphibia; order Anura; family Bombinatoridae; genus Bombina; species Bombina bombina. The sequence goes on from NC_069500.1 coordinate 510,028,127, forward strand.
AGGATTATCTATATTTTAAAACAACAAACATTCTGGAGTTGACTGTCCCTTTAACTGCAGCCCCTTGCTCCCTGCTCTCCCTGGTAAAGTTTCTTTTTCCAGCAAGCTGCATTGTATTTTATGGGAGACATTTGCCACTCACAGGGACAGCCCCTTTCTTTAGATAATTTTACAAGTGCTGAGTGTTTTTTTACGTCTTGCCAATTCTTCAGTTGTGATGAAGGTGAATATTGATGTACCTTCTTTCTGAATAAATTATATTTTGTAAATGTGTGCTGTTTATTGAGTGGAGAATCCTTATATTATAGAAGTAAATTGGAAAGTAATTTAAAACTGTGGACTCTGGGCTCCATTGATCCATCTTCCCCCTGCTCGTTGGTTGCCAAATGCAGGGGGCTGTCAATCATCCTGATCAAATTGGATTGGGATGATTTCACTCTGTCACACTTTAGGTGGCAAAGAGGTTAAGCAGCAGCGGTCTTAAATAGCATTTCAGGCAACTTGGTAGATAGGGCCCTCTATCTCAATTATGAAAGAAACATTTTGGCTTTTCATGTCCTTTTAACAAGGGAGCACTTGAGGCTGATTTAGATTCTCAGTTTGCAGCAAATACTAATTAAAGAGAAAGGTTACAACTACAATTTACCTTGAATTTGCCTCTAGTTTTTTATACCTTACTTTTGTGTCAGTTAAATAAGTGTATTGGGAATTTGAAGCAAACTTCACCCGCAAACAGCTGGGGCGCGATCCAATATAGATCACAGTTTGCAGCGCAAGCGAGGGAACCCACGTCGCCCGCAGTTTCAGCTCGCAACTCGAGCCATCCAATATGCGGCGCCGTCACTTGCTAAAGTGGCGCAAGTCTCACAAACCAGCGATGTCCAGAAATCTGCGTAAGTACAGATTTTTGGAATTGCCAGTGACTTGCGCCACGTTAGAAACTGCCGGCGCCTATAGAACCTGACTAAAGTCTAAATCACCCGCACTATCTAACACGCCTCCCTAACATAGCCCGACATGTCTAACCCTCTATCCGCTATCCTCCCTCACTATCCTAACAATAAAAAAGCTATTAACCCCTAAACCACCGCTCCCGTACCCCGCCGCAACCTAATAAAGTTATTAACCCCTAAACCGTCGCTCCCGTACCCCGCCGCCAGCTATATTATATCTATAACCCCAAAAGTGAGCCCCTAACACCGCCGCCATCTATATTAAAATTATTAACCCCTAATGTAAGCCCCTAACACCGCCGCCATCTCTATTAAAATGATTAACCCCTAATTTAATCTACCTACCCCGCCGCCAGCTATATTATCTATATTAACCCTAAGTATATTATAGTTAATATAGGTATTACATTATATATATTAACTATATTAACCCTAATTATATTAGGGTTAATATAGTTAATATAGTTACTATAGTATTTATATTAACTATATTAACTCTATCTAACCCTAACACCCCTAACTAAATTTATATTAAATTAATCTAATTCATTTATAAACTAAAATATTCCTATTTAAATCTAAATACTTACCTATAAAATAAACCCTAAGATAGCTACAATATAATTAATAATTACATTGTAGCTATGTTAGGGTTAATATTTATTTTACAGGTAAATTGTTAATTATTTTAACTAGGTATAATAGCTATTAAATAGTTATTAACTATTTAATATCTACCTAGTTAAAATAATTACCCAATTACCTGTAAAATAAATCCTAACCTAAGTTACAAATACACCTACACTATCAATAAATTAAATAAACTACAAACATCTATCTAAAAATACAATTACATTAACTAAACTAAATTACAAAAACAAACAAACACTAAATTACAAAAAATAAAAAAAAGATTACAAGATTTTTAAGATAATTACACTTATTCTAAGCCCCCTAATAAAATAATAAACCCCCAAAATAAAAAAAATTCCCTGCCCTATTCTAAATTAAAAAAAATTCAAAGCTCTTTACCTTACCAGCCCTTAAAAAGGCCTTTTGTGGGGCATGCCCCAAAGAATTCAGCTCTTTTGCATACAAATACAATACCCCCCCCCATTACAACCCACCACCCACATACCCCTATTCTAAAACCTCCCAAACCCCCCTTAAAAAAGCCTAACACTACCCCCCTGAAGATCTCCCTACCTTGTCTTCACCACACCGGGCCGAACTCCTTATTCCGATCCGGGCGATGTCTTCCTCCAAGCGGCAAAGAAGAATTCTTCCTCCGGCGATGTCTTCCTCCAAGCGGCAAAGAAGAATTCTTCCTCCGGCGACGTCTTCCTCCAAGCGGCAGCAAAGTCTTCATTCTTCCGGCGGCATCTTCAATCTTCTTTCTTCGCTCCGCCGCCGCGGAGCATCCATCCCGGCCGACGACTGAATGATGAATGAGGTACCTTTAAATGACGTCATCCAAGATGGCGTCCGCCGAATTCCGATTGGCTGATAGGATTCTATCAGCCAATCGGAATTAAGTTAGAAAAATCTGATTGGCTGATTGAATCAGCCAATCAGATTCAAGTTCAATCAGATTGGCTGATCCAATCAGCCAATCAGATTGAGCTCGCATTCTATTGGCTGTTCCGATCGCGGTTGACAGGGAGATAGACATTGCGCATGCGTTAGGTGTTAGGTTTATTTTAGCAGCCAGTTTAGGGAGTTACGGGGCTCCAATAGTCAGCGTAAGGCTTCTTACGGCTGCTTTTTGTGGCGAGGTGAAAATGGAGTAAGTTTTCTCCATTTTCGCCACGTAAGTCCTTATGCTGCATATTGGATACCAAACTGCGCTGGTTTGGTATACCTGCCTATGGCCCAAAAAACTACGGGCGACGGCAGAAATATACTCGCGTAACTTCTAGGTTACACCGTATATGTGATACCAAACCAGCGTAAATATTGGCGTCGCCCGGATGGACCCCCTGGTGAGCTAAATAATCTGCTAGTGTAATATGCTTACAGCATATCATGAGAATTGTGAGAAAGATTCAAACATACCCTGGGAACTCCCCTGTCCCTCACACTTTCTGAGACTATAAGTTTTTTTTTATATAAAACAAATACAAAGTGCAATGCAATTTGTAAAAGATACACAGGCATATACAAAGTATGATCCTAATTTGTTAAAGTAAAACAACATAATCATAATTTTAAAAATAAAAAATAGAAAGATCAAAGCTTAAATTTAATAATACTGAAAGGACCCAATCCGAAGTCTAAAGTAATATAATATACAAAGCACTGAGGCCTAGATTTGGAGTTCGGCGGTAAAAGGGCTGTTAACGCTCCGCGGGCTTTTTTCTGGCCGCACCATAAATTTAACTCTGGTATCGAGAGTTAAAACAAATGCTGCGTTAGGCTCCAAAAAAGGAGCGTAGAGCATTTTTACCGCAAATGCAACTCTCGATACCAGAGTTGCTTACGGACGCGGCCGGCCTCAAAAACGTGCTCGTGCACGATTCCCCATAGGAAACAATGGGGCTGTTTGAGCTGAAAAAAAAACCTAACACCTGCAAAAAAGCAGCGTTCAGCTCCTAACGCAGCCCCATTGTTTCCTATGGGGAAACACTTCCTACGTCTGCACCTAACACTCTAACATGTACCCCGAGTCTAAACACCCCTAACCTTACACTTATTAACCCCTATTCTGCCGCCCCCGCTATCGCTGACTCCTGTATATTATTTTTAACCCCTAATCTGCCGCTCCGTAAACCGCCGCAACCTACGTTATCCCTATGTACCCCTAATCTGCTGCCCTAACATCGCCGACCCCTATGTTATATTTATTAACCCCTAATCTGCCCCCCACAACGTCGCCGACACCTACCTACACTTATTAACCCCTAATCTGCCGAGCGGACCTGAGCGCTACTATAATAAAGTTATTAACCCCTAATCCGCCTCACTAACCCTATCATAAATAGTATTAACCCCTAATCTGCCCTCCCTAACATCGCCGACACCTACCTTCAATTATTAACCCCTAAACTTCCGATCGGAGCTCACCGCTATTCTAATAAATGTATTAACCCCTAAAGCTAAGTCTAACCCTAACACTAACACCCCCCTAAGTTAAATATAAGTTTTATCTAACGAAATAAATTAACTCTTATTAAATAAATGATTCCTATTTAAAGCTAAATACTTACCTGTAAAATAAATCCTAATATAGCTACAATATAAATTATAATTATATTATAGCTATTTTAGGATTAATATTTATTTTACAGGCAACTTTGTAATTATTTTAACCAGGTACAATAGCTATTAAATAGTTAAGAACTATTTAATAGTTACCTAGTTAAAATAATAACAAATTTACCTGTAAAATAAATCCTAACCTAAGATATAATTAAACCTAACACTACCCTATCAATAAAATAATTAAATAAACTGCCTACAATTACCTACAATTAACCTAACACTACACTATCAATAAATTAATTAAACACAATTCCTACAAATAAATACAATTAAATAAACTAGCTAAAGTACAAAAAATAAAAAAGAACTAAGTTACAGAAAATAAAAAAATATTTACAAACATAAGAAAAATATTACAACAATTTTAAACTAATTACACCTACTCTAAGCCCCCTAATAAAATAACAAAGCCCCCCAAAATAAAAAATTCCCTACCCTATTCTAAATTAAAAAAGTTACAAGCTCTTTTACCTTACCAGCCCTGAACAGGGCCCTTTGCGGGGCATGCCCCAAGAATTTCAGCTCTTTTGCCTGTAAAAAAAAACATACAATACCCCCCCCCCCAACATTACAACCCACCACCCACATACCCCTAATCTAACCCAAACCCCCCTTAAATAAACCTAACACTAATCCCCTGAAGATCTTCCTACCTTGTCTTCACCATCCAGGTATCACCGATCCGTCCTGGCTCCAAGATCTTCATCCAACCCAAGCGGGGGTTGGCGATCCATAATCCGGTGCTCCAAAGTCTTCCTCCTATCCGGCAAGAAGAGGACATCCAGACCGGCAAACATCTTCTCCAAGCGGCATCTTCGATCTTCTTCCATCCGGTGCGGAGCGGGTCCATCTTGAAGCAGGCGACGCGGATCCATCCTCTTCTTCCGATGTCTCCCGACTAATGACGGTTCCTTTAAGGGACGTCATCCAAGATGGCGTCCCTCGAATTCCGATTGGCTGATAGGATTCTATCAGCCAATCGGAATTAAGGTAGGAATCAGCCAATAGAATGCGAGCTCAATCTGATTGGCTGATGGGATCGGCCAATCGGATTGAACTTGATTCTGATTGGCTGATTCCATCAGCCAATCAGAAAATTCCTACCTTAATTCCGATTGGCTGATAGAATCCTATCAGCCAATCGGAATTCGAGGGACGCCATCTTGGATGACGTCCCTTAAAGGAACCGTCATTAGTCGGGAGACATCGGAAGAAGAGGATGGATCCGCGTCGCCTGCTTCAAGATGGACCCGCTCCGCACCGGATGGAAGAAGATCGAAGATGCCGCCTTGAGAAGATGTTTGCCGGTCCGGATGTCCTCTTCTTGCCGGATAGGAGGAAGACTTTGGAGCACCGGATTATGGATCGCCAACCCCCGCTTGGGTTGGATGAAGATCTTGGAGCCAGGACGGATCGGTGATACCTGGATGGTGAAGACAAGGTAGGAAGATCTTCAGGGGATTAGTGTTAGGTTTATTTAAGGGGGGTTTGGGTTAGATTAGGGGTATGTGGGTGGTGGGTTGTAATGTTGGGGGGGGGGGGTATTGTATGTTTTTTTTTACAGGCAAAAGAGCTGAAATTCTTGTGGCATGCCCCTCAAAGGGCCCTGTTCAGGGCTGGTAAGGTAAAAGAGCTTGTAACTTTTTTAATTTAGAATAGGGTAGGGAATTTTTTATTTTGGGGGGCTTTGTTATTTTATTAGGGGGCTTAGAGTAGGTGTAATTAGTTTAAAATTGTTGTAATATTTTTATTATGTTTGTAAATATTTTTTTATTTTCTGTAACTTAGTTCTTTTTTATTTTTTGTACTTTAGCTAGTTTATTTAATTGTATTTATTTGTAGGAATTGTGTTTAATTAATTTATTGATAGTGTAGTGTTAGGTTAATTGTAGGTAATTGTAGGTAGTTTATTTAATTATTTTATTGATAGGGTAGTGTTAGGTTTAATTATATCTTAGGTTAGGATTTATTTTACAGGTAAATTTGTTATTATTTTAACTAGGTAACTATTAAATAGTTCTTAACTATTTAATAGCTATTGTACCTGGTTAAAATAATTACAAAGTTGCCTGTAAAATAAATATTAATCCTAAAATAGCTATAATATAATTATAATTTATATTGTAGCTATATTAGGATTTATTTTACAGGTAAGTATTTAGCTTTAAATAGGAATAAGTTATTTAATAAGAGTTAATTAATTTCGTTAGATAAAACTTATATTTAACTTAGGGGGGTGTTAGTGTTAGGGTTAGACTTAGCTTTAGGGGTTAATACATTTATTAGAATAGCGGTGAGCTCCGGTCGGCAGATTAGGGGTTAATAATTGAAGTTAGGTGTCGGCGACGTTGAGGGGGGCAGATTAGGGGTTAATAAATATAATATAGGGGTCGGCGATGTTAGGGGTATCAGATTAGGGGTACATAGGGATAACGTAGGTGGCGGCGATTTGCGGTCGGAAGATTAGGGGTTAATTATTTTAAGTAGCTTGCGGCGACGTTGTGTGGGGCAAGTTAGGGGTTAATAAATATAATATAGGGGTCGGCGGGGTTAGGGGCAGCAGATTAGGGGTACATAAGGATAACGTAGGTGGCGGTCGGCAGATTAGGGGTTAAAAATTTTAATCGAGTGGCGGCGATGTGGGGGGACCTCGGTTTAGGGGTACATAGGTAGTTTATGGGTGTTAGTGTACTTTAGGGTACAGTAGTTAAGAGCTTTATAAACCGGCGTTAGCCAGAAAGCTCTTAACTCCTGCTATTTTCAGGCGGCTGGAGTTTTGTCGTTAGAGCTCTAACGCTCACTGCAGAAACGACTCTAAATACCAGCGTTAGAAAGATCCCATTGAAAAGATAGGCTACGCAAATGGCGTAGGGGGATCTGCGGTATGGAAAAGTCGCGGCTGAAAAGTGAGCGTTAGACCCTTTAATCACTGACTCCAAATACCAGCGGGCGCCCAAAACCAGCGTTAGGAGCCTCTAACGCTGGTTTTGACGGCTACCGCCGAACTCTAAATCTAGGCCAAAGTGTAAGTGTAACCAAACCTCTCATATTTTGCAGTGTTATTGCACTGGGCTTGTCTCTCCTTCAAATATAGAAATTGGAGAGTTTGCACAGTGCTGAAGGATCATTATAGATTATCTCATCTGAGTGGAGAACTTTATGGGTAGAATCCCATCCCTTTGTTATTTTTCTTATAACATTCAGTAAGTTCAGCCCCTGTGAATTTTGCACTATAATTTCCCTCCAAGCAGGAGAATCTTTGATCATCAGGCCCTAAGAAACAGCAATTTAAAATTAACATTTTAGTATCTGTCATTCCCACCCCTCACTCATCTGGTGCTGATGAATACAAAAGTATTCATTTTCAGCATATGTTCTGGTTTTTTTTTTTTTAACTTGACCAGTTTCTGTTTAAATAATTGATTATAGAAATAAATTAGAAAGTTGTTTAAAATCGCATGCTCTATCTGAATCATGAAAGCAAAAAAATAGGTTTCATATCCGTTTAAATGACCCTGTGATTGTATTTTTTTATTAACTCTGCAATATGTTGATGCTTTATAAATATATATAAATATATATGGAACTGTTCCAGTTTTATCACTCTGGAGCTAGGATTTTTGCCTCTCATGATGTTTGTATCTGCTACATCATATGCTTCTACATGGGATCTTTCAGTGACATTTTAACACTTCAGGGACGATTTATCAATGTCTGTCCGACATGATACGCTGTAGCGTATATATCATGTCCCACAGACATCTCCGAATGCCGACAGCATACGCTGTTGGCATTTAACATTGCACAAGCAGTTCACCAGAACTGCTTGTGCAATGCTGCCCCCTGTAGATTTGCGGTCAATCAGCCGCTAGCAGGGGGTGTCAATCAGCCCAATCATATAGGATCGGGCGGATTGCAGACCGCAGCCTCAGAGGCAGCCGACCAGTTATGGAGCAGTGGTCTTTAGACCTCTGCTTCATAACTTCTGTTTTGGCTCACGCTGAAACAGGGTCATTAAGCTCCATTTGAAGCTTGATAATTCGGCCCCTTCTAGTGAAGTAGTTAAGTGGTCCCTGTTGCTGAGGTTTCCAATTATTGGACAACTCTCAATGTTATGTTTTCAATTACCTTTTCTTTATAAAGTTATAGGATTTGATTCATCTTGGCTATAATGCTATGATAAAAAAGTTCTGTACATGGGTAATTTTGAAACCTAGTAAGACTGCTGTCTTTAAGCATTTTTTGGTTGAGTAATATCAGTAGATGCCATTCATTGTTTTTTTTTTTTGAAAACACTGTGGGGTTGTATCTTTTTATTTATTTTTGTAAAGATTTACATGTGATATATTATATAATTGTAGTGTATGTTTTTACTTTAACTACCAGAGTATAGTGTATGCCGCTCTTTCATTTTAGGCATATACATTTATTTCAATAAATACAAAATAAAAAATGATACTCCTAAACTGTTGATGTTTTTAAAGATTTAAAAGGATAGGAAACCCCAAAAATATATATTTTGTGATTCAGACAGAGCATACAATCTTAAAAAGGTTTCCAGTTTACTTATATTATCAAATGTGTTTTGTTCCCATGTAATTCTTTGTTGAAGAGATACCTTGGTAGGTGTCTGGAGCAGTGCATGGCAGGAAATAGTGCTGTGCTATAGTGCTCTGGCAAATGTGCACACTCCTAAGCTTGCGTCCTTGTTTTTCAACGAAATATACCAAAAGAATGAAGAAAATTTGATAATAGAATTAAATTAGAAAGTTATTTAAAATGTCATGCTGTATCTGAGTCATGAAAGAAAAGGTTTGGGTTTCATGTCCTTTTAACCCCTTAGTGACCACAGCACTTTTCCATTTTCTGTCCGTTTAAGACCAAGGCAATTTTTACATTTCTGCGGTGTTTGTGTTTAGCTGTAATTTTCCTCTTACTCATTTAATGTACCCACACATATTATATACCGTTTTTCTCGCCATTAAATGGACTTTCTAAAGATACCATTATTTTCATCATATCTTATAATTTACTATAAAAAAATTATAAAATATGAGGAAAAATGGAAAAAAACACACTTTCTTACTTTGACCCCCAAAATCTGTTACACATCTACAACCACCAAAAAACACCCATGATAAATAGTTTCTAAATTTTGTCCTGAGTTTAGAAATACCCAATGTTTACATGTTATTTGCTTTTTTTGCAAGTTATAGGGCCATAAATACAAATAGCACTTTGCTATTTCCAAACCACTTTTTTTTTCAAAATTAGCGCTAGTTACATTAGAACACTAATATCTTTCAGGAATCTCTGAATATCCATTGACATGTATATATTTTTTTTTAGTAGACATCCCAAAGTATTGATCTAGGCCCATTTTGGTATATTTCATGCCATCATTTCACCGCCAAATGCGATCAAATAAAAAAAATCGTTCACTTTTTCACAAATTTTTTCACAAACTTTAGGTTTCTCACTGAAATTATTTACAAACAGCTTGTGCAATTATGGCATAAATGGTTGTAAATTCTTCTCTGGGATCCCCTTTGTTCAGAAATAGCAAACTTATATGGCTTTGGCGTTGCTTTTTGGTAATTAGAAGGCCGCTAAATGCCACTGCGCACCACACGTGTATTATGCCCAGCAGTTAAGGGGTTAATTAGGGAGCTTTTAGGGAGCTTGTAGGGTTAATTTTAGCTTTAGTGTAGTGTAGTAGACAACCCCAAGTATTGATCTAGGCACATTTTGGTATATTTCATGCCACCATTTCACCGCCAAATGCGATCAAATTAAAAAAAACGTAAAATTTTTCACAATTTTAGGTTTCTCACTGAAATCATTTACAAACAGCTTGTGCAATTATGGCACAAATGGTTGTAAATGCTTCTCTGGGATCCCCTTTGTTCAGAAATAGCAGACATATATGACTTTGGCGTTGCTTTCTGGTAATTAGAAGGCCACTAAATCCTGTTGCGCCTCACACGTGTATTATGGCTAGCAGTGAAAGGGTTAATTAGGGAGTTTGTAGTGAGCTTGCAGGGTTAATTTTAGCTTTAGTGTAGAGATCAGCCTCCCATCTGACACATCCCACCCCCTGATCCCTCCCAAACAGCTCCCTTCCCTCCCCCACCCCACAATTGTCCCCGCCATCTTAAGTACTGGCAGAAAGTCTGCCAGTACTAAAATAAAAGGGTTTTTTAAAAAAAATGAATTTTTTTTTAGCATATTTACATATGCTACTGTGTAGGATCCCCCCCTTAGCCCCCAACCTCCCTGATCCCCCCCAAAACCGCTCTCTAACCCTCCCCTCTGCCTTATTAGGGGCCATCTTGGGTACTGGCAGCTGTCTGCCAGTACCCAGTTTACAATAAAAAATGCTTTTTTTTTGTTTTTTTTGGTTTTTTTCTGTAGTGTAGCTTCCCCCCCCCCCACTACCCACAGACTAACCCCCACCACCTTGCTTATTGTTTAAAATTTTATTTTTGATATATTTTTTATTTCCCATTTTCTGTAGTGTAGCGGTTCCCACCCGCTCCCTCCCCGTGCACGCGCCCGCCCCCACCCTCCCGTGCACGCGCGCGCGTGTGCGCGCCCCCAGCCACCCCCGCCCACGATCCCGCCCCCCTTCACATCCACATGGCCATCGATGGCCACCACAGAGTGGCTCTCTCTGCACCGGATGACTTAAAAACGTTATTGCAGGATGCCTCCATATCGAGGCATCACTGCAATAACCGGAAAGCAGCTGGAAGCGAGCAGGATCGCTTCCAGCTGCTTTCCACACTGAGGACGTGCAGGGTACGTTCTCAGGCATTAACTGCCTTTTTTCTGAGGACGTACCCTGCACGTCCTCAGTCGTTAAGGGGTTAAAGGGATACTAAACCCCAAAAATGTATTTCATAATTCAGATAGAGCATGCAATTTTAAGCAACTTTCCAATTTACTCCTTTTATTAATTTTTCATCATTCTCTTGCTATCTTTATTTGAAAAATAAGGAATCTAAGCTAAAGAGACGGCCTTTTTTTGGTTTAGCACCCTGGATAGCGCTTGCTGATTGGTGGCTACATTTAGCTTACATTCTTGATTTTCAAATAAATATAGCAAGAGAATGAAGAAAAATTGAAAATAGGAGTAAATTAGAAAGTTGATTAAAATGAAATGCTCTATCTGAATCATGAAAGAAAACATTTGGGTTTAGTGTCCCTTTAAGGCCATTTGCTTTGTTCTGTTATTAGAAACAAAATATTAAAAAAAAACAACAATGACCAATAGCAGTTACAAGAAAGCCAGGTTCCTTATTAAGAGCCCCATAAAGACATGTTTTTTTTGAGAAATATATGTTATACTGCCATCCAAATTTTAAGATCTGGGATTTTTCATCCATTAATACAATATTTTAAACTTAAACAATGAGGGGGGCATCTTATGTTTTTAATGTGAAGCCCTAAATTGCATTATCTTTTAATAAAGTAAAAAGAAAAATGGTACATAGTTAAATGAATGAACAACAATAAAAAAAAAAAAAAAAATCACAATGTGATTTGTCATGCAAATTCCACCCTGTCACAATGGACATGTTCTTATGATAGATGAACAGCAGCCAGTATGATAATGTACCATTAAAATTCATAAAATAAAATACACATTAATATGCTAGAGTTTAGACAAAAAAGAGTCTTATTTGTGCAAGAGATAAACACATGTGCTATAAGTGTTTAACATAATTTAGAATACATATAACTCCCCAAAGAAATGTTTTGCTAATTAAGTTTTAGTGCAATGTGTTTTAATTATTATGCCAAATATTTTAGAGTCAGTAGGGTTACCATTTTTTGAAGAAAATAAGAGAGACTACGGAATCAACAGGAATCAACACATTTTGCATAGGAAATTGACAGATTAAACAGTAGTTACTGGGAAAAAAAACACTTTATTTTACAATTTGATACAGTTTGGTGGAACAACATTCTTTATACAAATCATCTTCATTCAAAGTCTAATACATTCAACAACTTTCTACAGATCCAGCAATTCTATTTCTTATTTAAGTAACAGTGGAAGTAAAGGCATTTAAACTGTCAGACACATCAAAATTATGAACTGAATAAGAGTACAAGAATACAATATTATAGGTTTAAAATTAAGATTTTAAATGTAAAAATTAAGAGAAAAAAAAATGTTCTAAGAGCAGATAAATAAGTGAGTCTGGGAGATGGTGAAACTGGGAGATAGATTGAGCTAATAAGGGAGACCCCTGGAATAAGGGAGGGTCAGCAATCCTAGCACTCTTTGGGAAACCATATATTAATGAATACATGTGACTGTTTTCCTAGACATTTTTTCAAACATACATAGGATATACTGTATATCAATTCTTAACTGCATGGAAAAAAGATAATTTAGAATACACTTAAAGGGACAGTAAACACCTTGTAAATTCTGTTGTGTTGCTATAGAATAACGTATCAGCCAAGTATTAAAGTTTGTAAAACAAATGAACATCCTTTTTACTGCCATTATTTTTAAATAGTCAAACTCCACACATTATTTGCCTTATTTGGAGGAGTCAATCTGGGCTTTAGTCCACAAACAACAAGTCTAGCCAACTGTTTTAATGTTAGTATAGCATTCTCTGTTTTGCAGTTGTTATCAGTTAAAATTAGTGAAAAATATGCAGTAGAATTAGTTTTGAGAAGTCAGCAGGGTGTTGATTTTCATGTTCTAAGACCGTGATTCTCAACAGCCGGGCCGCGGCCCACTGCCGGGCCGTGACGGCCCTGCTGGTGGGCCGCAACCCAACCGCCACTCACTCTAACTCTGACAGGCCCACTGCGGCACCACTGCGCATGTCCGCTTGTGCGCTGTGTAGCTGTGTAGCGGCGGCCGGCGGGGAGCGTGCGTGAAGGAGCGTGCGTGAAGGACGGGCATTCAGCGACGGGCAGCTGACAGGTTAGTAACCCACTGACACCAATGCATAATTCAATAGTTAGGGAGGCCACTGACACCAATGCATAATTAGATTAATAGGGAGGCAAATAGGGAGGCCACTGACACCAATGACTATATTTTATTATTATGAACCCACCGACACCAATGCATTTTGTTTGTTATAATTAACCCCCTGTCACATATATATATATGTGTATATATATATATATATGTGTATATATATATATGTGTATATATATATATATATATGTGTGTATATATATATATATATATATATATATATGTATATATATGTATATATATATATATATATAAAGTATAAAAGAAAGATAGAAAAAAATACCAGGGTATATAAGATTACCCTAGAACAGCAAGGGAATAAACGGCACACATAGAAGACTTTCAAAAATTTATTTATAATAATTTCCCAAAAATACACTTAAGTATATAGCGATATCTTATCTGTCAATATCAGTTACCACTAAAGACAGCAAAATCTAAAACATTTTAAGTGCACTTAGACCTAATACTTTCCCTATGCTATAAATTACAAAAAGACATCATAAACAATAAGGGGTTAACCAGAAAACTCATGTTTATAACGAATGTTACATAGAATCTAATGTTTATAGGACATTTATAGTAAGTAGGCAAAATACATGTTAAACATATGGCTGCAGTCCAAACAGAGGTGAACTATATTATGTATCAAAAAGCGCTTGTTTTTCCTCTTAATATATACCAGGGAATCTTCTCTTAAGGCAAATAAATGTGCCGCAAGTAGTACTGCTGGATAAAGAGTCTCTAGCAAGTGTAATAATTCAGTTGGAAAACACAGCATATACTTAGCTTAAGTCCTCCGGTTTTTGTTGTTTCCACTTGTCTTCTGCTTGCAAGCACCTGTGATGATTACTTGGCGTGTGACATCAGCAATAGTGGGAGTGGTCTCTCGTCACCAGGGACTATGAGTGGCTATAGACAGAAGGATCCATTTGAATCAATTTTGCATTGTAAGTTTTGCCAAGAACTTTGACAAATGACTGTATCGCAAAGTTATGTATATGTTCACCTATCGTATAGGCACATCTTCCATTGCACTCCAATAGCACACTCCTCAAAACCACTTACTCCACTGTCGGAGTCACACCTGAAAGATTCGTAGCTCACTTTAAAGGTACAGCTGCATGTATAGAGCCAAAATGTCCCTGAAGAAACAAAAGATTCAGGGAATAGGCCTGGACAGGTGCACTAGAAATCCTGGCCCACGGTACATTCGACAGGTACCTGGGTTCTCATAAACACATAGTGCCAACGCACGTTTCTCCCCCACCTCCAGTATGTGTTACAGGGGATCATCAGGGCATGTAGAGTCCTCAGTGGACTTCCTCTTTTATGCAGATACCTAATTGCTTACAGGTGTTTTTTCCCAAGTATCCTTGCAACACCTTAAAGCTGTATCACTTTTAACCCTGTATTTCAAAAAAGCCTCTCAAAACTCAAAATTGTGTTAGAAAGTAATAGGTAAATATGTTTTGGTTCAACCTAATTCCTGGTTACCCCCAATACTTTCAAATACACAACAGAAGAGATAGAAATTACCCTCTAAACTGGCGCACACTTCAAACAGATGTTTATTATATTTAAAAAAAAAAAAATGAAAATTTATAAAAAGTGGACAAATTCAAGCTTATCGTTTAAACCTTTTGGGAATCTAGTTCCCAGTCTGTAGATCCATTTCGCCTCTTTTTGCAGGAGGACCCTATCATTATTTCCACCACGTCCATTTGTGATGCCTTTATCTATTATGATAAATTTCAATGAATCTACATTTTTATTGTGTACATTACAAAAATGCCTGGCAACATTAGTTTCTCTGGAGTGGAGAATATCGTCCCTGTGCTCCTGTACTCGGTCCTTCACCAATCTTTTCGTTTTTCCAACATAGAAAGCCGGACAGGAGCACCGCAGAAGATATATCACCCCCTCCGATTTGCAGTTAAAGAAGAATCTTATATCAAAGATCTTTCCATCCTGGACAGAGAATTGTTTAGTGCTATCCATGTGGGCACAGTATACACAGTGCCCACATGGAAAGCTACCCTTAATACCTCTGTCCTTTCTCAGCCAATCAGAGGCCGAAGGGCCCCTTGAGAATTGGCTCCTCACCAGTTTGTCCTTTAAACTTTGTGCTTTTCTAGCTGTTAGCAAAGGTGTATCCCCCATCACACTGTTCACTTTTTCATCAAGGGATAGGATGTGCCAATTTTTCTTGAAAACTGACCTTAGACTCTCCCATTGATTATTAAAATTAGAGATAAATCTAATTTTATTAGTTTCATTTTTAGAATTATTGCGATATAGTAAGTCATCCCTGGACATATTTCTTGCTTTCCAGAGAGATTTCTTGAGGCACTTGTTAGAATAACCTCTTTTTAGGAATCTCTCTTTCATTAGGGCTGCATGAGTGTCAAACTTGGAGAGAGAAGAGCAATTTCTCCTCAGACGGAGGAATTGGCCATACGGGATCCCTTTTTTAAGGTGGTTCGGATGGCTACTATCTGCATGTAATATATTGTTAGTTGCGGTCTTTTTCCTGTAATTTTCCGTCACTATTCTTACTCCCTCTTTTTTCAAAGTCACATCTAGAAAATTTAGTTCTACTGTATTGGTTTCTGACGTCAGGATGATGTTCTTGTCGTTGTGGTTAAGGACTGCAACGAATTCATTGAATTCTTCTGCCGTCCCATCCCACAGGACAAGAACATCATCCACATATCTAATCCATAGTAGCACTTTGTCCTCAAAGATCCTTGAATAGTACTCAAAGATCTCTGATTCCCAAAGGCCCAGATGTAGACATGCATATGTGGGGGCACAAACTGCCCCCATCGCTGTCCCACACAGTTGGCGAAATATCTGTCCGTCAAATGAAAAAATATTATTTTTCAAGACAAACTCTAACAGGGAGTAGACAAATTCAGTATGTTCAGCATATGTTGGTCCTCTGGTCTCTAAGAACCTCCTTATTGCTGCTAAGCCTATTTTATGTGGTATGGAGGAGTAAAGACCCTCTACATCAAGAGATGCCAGAATGGTCTTTTCATTTACTACTACTCCATCCAACTTTCTCAAAAGATCGGCTGTGTCTTTAACATATGATGTTAAGGTTAGTAAAAAGGGTCGCAGGTATTTATCAACATACTCCCCAATT
Source organism: Bombina bombina (assembly GCF_027579735.1). Taxonomy (NCBI): domain Eukaryota; kingdom Metazoa; phylum Chordata; class Amphibia; order Anura; family Bombinatoridae; genus Bombina; species Bombina bombina. The sequence continues at coordinate 510,044,505 of NC_069500.1, forward strand.
TTTTCAGTTGCACTCCCTATTCCCGAGACTATAGGCCTTCCCGGGGGGCACTGCATGTTTTTATGCAGCTTTGGCAATACATAAAAGACAGGCATAACTGGATGCTCAGGATATAGGAATTTGAACTCATTTTGGGTAATTACCCCTTTGCTTCTTGCATAATTCAAAAGTTTAAAAAGGGAATTTTGGACATGGACCAGAGGGTTGCCACCAATTTTTTCATATTGCTTTTTGTTATTTAGCTGCCGTTTGACTTCATTCACATAAAAATGCTCATCAAGTAAAACCAAATTACCGCCCTTGTCGGCAGGCTTTATCACCAAACCTTTGGCCATACTTAGTTCTTTTAGTGCTATTCTTTCCCTAGGTTTTAGGTTATCAAAAGTTTGTTGGCTCGATATATCTTCTATATCTTTCTCCATTTGTTTTACAAAAAGATTAACCGCTGGAACCAGGGAAAGTGAAGGCATATATGTTGATTTTGGTTTAAAGGCATACTTTCTATCCACCAAAGATTCTCTCTGTGTGTCATTATCAAAAACAGCTTGGTTTTCAGCAAGAAGTAACTCTAAATCATTAAGGGCCACTTGATCAGTTGCATCTAACATATAGTTGTTATCTGATTTAGATTTCATAATGACAGACAGGACAATCTTTCTAGCAAAAAGATGTAGGTCTTTTATGACCTCAAACTTGTCAATTGGTGTATTGGGGCAGAAGGACATACCTTTTTTAAGGAGTTCGATATGAGCTAGGTTTAGAGGAAAAGAGGAGAGGTTTACTATCTGTAGTTCCTCATCCATTGGGGTTTTTAAAAGCCCCTGCGTAATCCCCTCCCTCTGTACCTCCCCCTGCTCTGTGGAGCCTGGTCCCCTCTCCCTCTCTTTTCTCTGGTAGGATATCTCTTTTCCTTCCCTTGCCCCCCATAAGGGTCTCTTCCTTTTTCCCCTTCTGTTTTTCCTCCTCCTTCTATTTGTAGTAAATGAAAAGACCATTCTGGCATCTCTTGATGTAGAGGGTCTTTACTCCTCCATACCACATAAAATAGGCTTAGCAGCAATAAGGAGGTTCTTAGAGACCAGAGGACCAACATATGCTGAACATACTGAATTTGTCTACTCCCTGTTAGAGTTTGTCTTGAAAAATAATATTTTTTCATTTGACGGACAGATATTTCGCCAACTGTGTGGGACAGCGATGTGGGCAGTTTGTGCCCCCACATATGCATGTCTACATCTGGGCCTTTGGGAATCAGAGATCTTTGAGTACTATTCAAGGATCTTTGAGGACAAAGTGCTACTATGGATTAGATATGTGGATGATGTTCTTGTCCTGTGGGATGGGACGGCAGAAGAATTCAATGAATTCGTTGCGGTCCTTAACCACAACGACAAGAACATCATCCTGACGTCAGAAACCAATACAGTAGAACTAAATTTTCTAGATGTGACTTTGAAAAAAGAGGGAGTAAGAATAGTGACGGAAAATTACAGGAAAAAGACCGCAACTAACAATATATTACATGCAGATAGTAGCCATCCGAACCACCTTAAAAAAGGGATCCCGTATGGCCAATTCCTCCGTCTGAGGAGAAATTGCTCTTCTCTCTCCAAGTTTGACACTCATGCAGCCCTAATGAAAGAGAGATTCCTAAAAAGAGGTTATTCTAACAAGTGCCTCAAGAAATCTCTCTGGAAAGCAAGAAATATGTCCAGGGATGACTTACTATATCGCAATAATTCTAAAAATGAAACTAATAAAATTAGATTTATCTCTAATTTTAATAATCAATGGGAGAGTCTAAGGTCAGTTTTCAAGAAAAATTGGCACATCCTATCCCTTGATGAAAAAGTGAACAGTGTGATGGGGGATACACCTTTGCTAACAGCTAGAAAAGCACAAAGTTTAAAGGACAAACTGGTGAGGAGCCAATTCTCAAGGGGCCCTTCGGCCTCTGATTGGCTGAGAAAGGACAGAGGTATTAAGGGTAGCTTTCCATGTGGGCACTGTGTATACTGTGCCCACATGGATAGCACTAAACAATTCTCTGTCCAGGATGGAAAGATCTTTGATATAAGATTCTTCTTTAACTGCAAATCGGAGGGGGTGATATATCTTCTGCGGTGCTCCTGTCCGGCTTTCTATGTTGGAAAAACGAAAAGATTGGTGAAGGACCGAGTACAGGAGCACAGGGACGATATTCTCCACTCCAGAGAAACTAATGTTGCCAGGCATTTTTGTAATGTACACAATAAAAATGTAGATTCATTGAAATTTATCATAATAGATAAAGGCATCACAAATGGACGTGGTGGAAATAATGATAGGGTCCTCCTGCAAAAAGAGGCGAAATGGATCTACAGACTGGGAACTAGATTCCCAAAAGGTTTAAACGATAAGCTTGAATTTGTCCACTTTTTATAAATTTTCATTTTTTTTTTTTTAAATATAATAAACATCTGTTTGAAGTGTGCGCCAGTTTAGAGGGTAATTTCTATCTCTTCTGTTGTGTATTTGAAAGTATTGGGGGTAACCAGGAATTAGGTTGAACCAAAACATATTTACCTATTACTTTCTAACACAATTTTGAGTTTTGAGAGGCTTTTTTGAAATACAGGGTTAAAAGTGATACAGCTTTAAGGTGTTGCAAGGATACTTGGGAAAAAACACCTGTAAGCAATTAGGTATCTGCATAAAAGAGGAAGTCCACTGAGGACTCTACATGCCCTGATGATCCCCTGTAACACATACTGGAGGTGGGGGAGAAACGTGCGTTGGCACTATGTGTTTATGAGAACCCAGGTACCTGTCGAATGTACCGTGGGCCAGGATTTCTAGTGCACCTGTCCAGGCCTATTCCCTGAATCTTTTGTTTCTTCAGGGACATTTTGGCTCTATACATGCAGCTGTACCTTTAAAGTGAGCTACGAATCTTTCAGGTGTGACTCCGACAGTGGAGTAAGTGGTTTTGAGGAGTGTGCTATTGGAGTGCAATGGAAGATGTGCCTATACGATAGGTGAACATATACATAACTTTGCGATACAGTCATTTGTCAAAGTTCTTGGCAAAACTTACAATGCAAAATTGATTCAAATGGATCCTTCTGTCTATAGCCACTCATAGTCCCTGGTGACGAGAGACCACTCCCACTATTGCTGATGTCACACGCCAAGTAATCATCACAGGTGCTTGCAAGCAGAAGACAAGTGGAAACAACAAAAACCGGAGGACTTAAGCTAAGTATATGCTGTGTTTTCCAACTGAATTATTACACTTGCTAGAGACTCTTTATCCAGCAGTACTACTTGCGGCACATTTATTTGCCTTAAGAGAAGATTCCCTGGTATATATTAAGAGGAAAAACAAGCGCTTTTTGATACATAATATAGTTCACCTCTGTTTGGACTGCAGCCATATGTTTAACATGTATTTTGCCTACTTACTATAAATGTCCTATAAACATTAGATTCTATGTAACATTCGTTATAAACATGAGTTTTCTGGTTAACCCCTTATTGTTTATGATGTCTTTTTGTAATTTATAGCATAGGGAAAGTATTAGGTCTAAGTGCACTTAAAATGTTTTAGATTTTGCTGTCTTTAGTGGTAACTGATATTGACAGATAAGATATCGCTATATACTTAAGTGTATTTTTGGGAAATTATTATAAATAAATTTTTGAAAGTCTTCTATGTGTGCCGTTTATTCCCTTGCTGTTCTAGGGTAATCTTATATACCCTGGTATTTTTTTCTATCTTTCTTTTATACTTTATATTTACTATAAGGGTGGCACCATTTAAAGCAAATTAGCAATATTACCTACTCTCTCACACCCCCTATATTTAGTCTTTACTTTTTGAGGATAATAATTTGAGGATTCAATTGTCCTTTTCTGGTGAGATTGGAGTAGATTGCTTAAGGAGTTCTTAGTTTCAAAACTCCTACATTTTCCCACAATCTTGTCTGTCTTTGTTCAGCTGCCACTACCATGGCGTACACTCTCTCAGATGATTTATGGGAGGCAGAACTCAAAGATTCTCTGGCTAATGATATTAGTGGGGGGAATGATGAAAATGATGAAGAAGTGGTAACTATTTTCAGTGCTTTCAGAAAATATAGATACCTTTTGAGTAGACAATTGAAAATTAAGGCAGAAAATGCTAGTCTGGCAAACTATATTGAAAAGAAAATAATCCCTAGGGGACTAAGATTGTCACTTGATCCAGGTGCCAATACAAGGGAGGATGAGGAGGGAGACTCTTTCATAGAAGAATGGAATGAGAAACTCTCCTCAACCTCCCTTGATCTAATGGAAATGATGATCAAAAGAAACAATAAAAGGTTAGAGAAAGTAAAGGGGGAAGCAGAAATAGCAATGATCAAGGTTAACTCTTTCGAATGTGACCCTAAATTTGAGAAATTGAATGGAGAAACAAGCTCAAATATCTCAAAGTTGAAAATTGACATTAAATCAAGAAAATGTAGGAAACTAAGGAGAGATCAGGATGATTATAAAAATGGCAGGGTTTACACATATAAATCTCAGAAAGGGACCTATGACTCCGGGACTGATATGTCAGACTCAGAATCAGGACCCTCAAAAAACTCCCTAGCAAATACACAAATAGAAGGAGGAGGAAAAACAGAAGGGGAAAAAGGAAGAGACCCTTATGGGGGGCAAGGGAAGGAAAAGAGATATCCTACCAGAGAAAAGAGAGGGAGAGGGGACCAGGCTCCACAGAGCAGGGGGAGGTACAGAGGGAGGGGATTACGCAGGGGCTTTTAAAAACCCCAATGGATGAGGAACTACAGATAGTAAACCTCTCCTCTTTTCCTCTAAACCTAGCTCATATCGAACTCCTTAAAAAAGGTATGTCCTTCTGCCCCAATACACCAATTGACAAGTTTGAGGTCATAAAAGACCTACATCTTTTTGCTAGAAAGATTGTCCTGTCTGTCATTATGAAATCTAAATCAGATAACAACTATATGTTAGATGCAACTGATCAAGTGGCCCTTAATGATTTAGAGTTACTTCTTGCTGAAAACCAAGCTGTTTTTGATAATGACACACAGAGAGAATCTTTGGTGGATAGAAAGTATGCCTTTAAACCAAAATCAACATATATGCCTTCACTTTCCCTGGTTCCAGCGGTTAATCTTTTTGTAAAACAAATGGAGAAAGATATAGAAGATATATCGAGCCAACAAACTTTTGATAACCTAAAACCTAGGGAAAGAATAGCACTAAAAGAACTAAGTATGGCCAAAGGTTTGGTGATAAAGCCTGCCGACAAGGGCGGTAATTTGGTTTTACTTGATGAGCATTTTTATGTGAATGAAGTCAAACGGCAGCTAAATAACAAAAAGCAATATGAAAAAATTGGTGGCAACCCTCTGGTCCATGTCCAAAATTCCCTTTTTAAACTTTTGAATTATGCAAGAAGCAAAGGGGTAATTACCCAAAATGAGTTCAAATTCCTATATCCTGAGCATCCAGTTATGCCTGTCTTTTATGTATTGCCAAAGCTGCATAAAAACATGCAGTGCCCCCCGGGAAGGCCTATAGTCTCGGGAATAGGGAGTGCAACTGAAAAAATTGGGGAGTATGTTGATAAATACCTGCGACCCTTTTTACTAACCTTAACATCATATGTTAAAGACACAGCCGATCTTTTGAGAAAGTTGGATGGAGTAGTAGTAAATGAAAAGACCATTCTGGCATCTCTTGATGTAGAGGGTCTTTACTCCTCCATACCACATAAAATAGGCTTAGCAGCAATAAGGAGGTTCTTAGAGACCAGAGGACCAACATATGCTGAACATACTGAATTTGTCTACTCCCTGTTAGAGTTTGTCTTGAAAAATAATATTTTTTCATTTGACGGACAGATATTTCGCCAACTGTGTGGGACAGCGATGGGGGCAGTTTGTGCCCCCACATATGCATGTCTACATCTGGGCCTTTGGGAATCAGAGATCTTTGAGTACTATTCAAGGATCTTTGAGGACAAAGTGCTACTATGGATTAGATATGTGGATGATGTTCTTGTCCTGTGGGATGGGACGGCAGAAGAATTCAATGAATTCGTTGCGGTCCTTAACCACAACGACAAGAACATCATCCTGACGTCAGAAACCAATACAGTAGAACTAAATTTTCTAGATGTGACTTTGAAAAAAGAGGGAGTAAGAATAGTGACGGAAAATTACAGGAAAAAGACCGCAACTAACAATATATTACATGCAGATAGTAGCCATCCGAACCACCTTAAAAAAGGGATCCCGTATGGCCAATTCCTCCGTCTGAGGAGAAATTGCTCTTCTCTCTCCAAGTTTGACACTCATGCAGCCCTAATGAAAGAGAGATTCCTAAAAAGAGGTTATTCTAACAAGTGCCTCAAGAAATCTCTCTGGAAAGCAAGAAATATGTCCAGGGATGACTTACTATATCGCAATAATTCTAAAAATGAAACTAATAAAATTAGATTTATCTCTAATTTTAATAATCAATGGGAGAGTCTAAGGTCAGTTTTCAAGAAAAATTGGCACATCCTATCCCTTGATGAAAAAGTGAACAGTGTGATGGGGGATACACCTTTGCTAACAGCTAGAAAAGCACAAAGTTTAAAGGACAAACTGGTGAGGAGCCAATTCTCAAGGGGCCCTTCGGCCTCTGATTGGCTGAGAAAGGACAGAGGTATTAAGGGTAGCTTTCCATGTGGGCACTGTGTATACTGTGCCCACATGGATAGCACTAAACAATTCTCTGTCCAGGATGGAAAGATCTTTGATATAAGATTCTTCTTTAACTGCAAATCGGAGGGGGTGATATATCTTCTGCGGTGCTCCTGTCCGGCTTTCTATGTTGGAAAAACGAAAAGATTGGTGAAGGACCGAGTACAGGAGCACAGGGACGATATTCTCCACTCCAGAGAAACTAATGTTGCCAGGCATTTTTGTAATGTACACAATAAAAATGTAGATTCATTGAAATTTATCATAATAGATAAAGGCATCACAAATGGACGTGGTGGAAATAATGATAGGGTCCTCCTGCAAAAAGAGGCGAAATGGATCTACAGACTGGGAACTAGATTCCCAAAAGGTTTAAACGATAAGCTTGAATTTGTCCACTTTTTATAAATTTTCATTTTTTTTTTTTTTAAATATAATAAACATCTGTTTGAAGTGTGCGCCAGTTTAGAGGGTAATTTCTATCTCTTCTGTTGTGTATTTGAAAGTATTGGGGGTAACCAGGAATTAGGTTGAACCAAAACATATTTACCTATTACTTTCTAACACAATTTTGAGTTTTGAGAGGCTTTTTTGAAATACAGGGTTAAAAGTGATACAGCTTTAAGGTGTTGCAAGGATACTTGGGAAAAAACACCTGTAAGCAATTAGGTATCTGCATAAAAGAGGAAGTCCACTGAGGACTCTACATGCCCTGATGATCCCCTGTAACACATACTGGAGGTGGGGGAGAAACGTGCGTTGGCACTATGTGTTTATGAGAACCCAGGTACCTGTCGAATGTACCGTGGGCCAGGATTTCTAGTGCACCTGTCCAGGCCTATTCCCTGAATCTTTTGTTTCTTCAGGGACATTTTGGCTCTATACATGCAGCTGTACCTTTAAAGTGAGCTACGAATCTTTCAGGTGTGACTCCGACAGTGGAGTAAGTGGTTTTGAGGAGTGTGCTATTGGAGTGCAATGGAAGATGTGCCTATACGATAGGTGAACATATACATAACTTTGCGATACAGTCATTTGTCAAAGTTCTTGGCAAAACTTACAATGCAAAATTGATTCAAATGGATCCTTCTGTCTATAGCCACTCATAGTCCCTGGTGACGAGAGACCACTCCCACTATTGCTGATGTCACACGCCAAGTAATCATCACAGGTGCTTGCAAACAGAAGACAAGTGGAAACAACAAAAACCGGAGGACTTAAGCTAAGTATATGCTGTGTTTTCCAACTGAATTATTACACTTGCTAGAGACTCTTTATCCAGCAGTACTACTTGCGGCACATTTATTTGCCTTAAGAGAAGATTCCCTGGTATATATTAAGAGGAAAAACAAGCGCTTTTTGATACATAATATAGTTCACCTCTGTTTGGACTGCAGCCATATGTTTAACATGTATTTTGCCTACTTACTATAAATGTCCTATAAACATTAGATTCTATGTAACATTCGTTATAAACATGAGTTTTCTGGTTAACCCCTTATTGTTTATGATGTCTTTTTGTAATTTATAGCATAGGGAAAGTATTAGGTCTAAGTGCACTTAAAATGTTTTAGATTTTGCTGTCTTTAGTGGTAACTGATATTGACAGATAAGATATCGCTATATACTTAAGTGTATTTTTGGGAAATTATTATAAATAAATTTTTGAAAGTCTTCTATGTGTGCCGTTTATTCCCTTGCTGTTCTAGGGTAATCTTATATACCCTGGTATTTTTTTCTATCTTTCTTTTATACTTTATATTTACTATAAGGGTGGCACCATTTAAAGCAAATTAGCAATATTACCTACTCTCTCACACCCCCTATATTTAGTATATATATATATATATATATATATATATATATGTATACATATATATATATATATATGTATATATATATATATATATATATATATATGTATATATATATATATATATATATATATATGTGTGTATATATATATATGTGTATATATATATATATATATATATATATATATATATATATATATATATCCATCCCACTGACACCAATTAATTAACCCACTGTACACCAATGTATATATATATATAGATCCCACTGACACCAATGAATTGTTAAGTAATGAACCCCCTGTACACCAATGTAATAATATGGATCACACTAACACCAATGATGTATTATATAATTAACCCATTACCCACTGTACACCAATGTATTTTTTATATATTTATATGTCTGTGTATATATATATATATATATATATATATATATATATATATATATATATATACATATATATATATTATTAACCCACTGTACACCAATGTATTGTTTTTATATATTTATATTTATGTGTCTGTATGTATACATATATTTATATTTATATATATATATATATATATATATACATATATTATACTCATATATATGTATGTGTGTTTGCGTGTGTGTACAGTATATATATATGTGTGTGTTTGTATATATATATATATATATATACACAGTATATACATATAGATATACATATGTACATATACATATATATACATATATAGAGATAGATAGAAATGCATTTATACCAACCCCAATGCATATATATATGAAAAGAGGTTATTAAAAATAAGTGGGACAGTGTTGTCCCCAGGACCTTTTTAATGGGTGCATTACCTGGCTGATTTTACTGGCTACCTGACTAAAATATTAAAAAGTTATGATGAGCTAATATTAACATTTTTAAATGTTTATTGCTCAAATTATCATAAATACATTTATAATAAATTATGCAATTATTTTCTGCTTTTGATAGCAGAAATGTTATAATATTAGGAAATATAAAATTTCCGCCACCTGGCTACTTTATAATGCCATCGGCTGTCAAAATTTGTTGTGGAGAACACAGGGTTACGCAAGTTGACGTCAAATTTGGTAAGAAGAATGGAGCATCTGAATGATGAAGAAAGGGTGCAATTCTGCAATTGTTTTATACTGGAAGAATGGCGTCTTACAAGGATTTGATTGCATTTAAAAATTCAAGGACATATGACACTTTGGAGTAAAAAAGAAAAATGTTTTTTCATTTCTTGAGGAACAACTAATAATCGCTTCAAGTGTTTTTTTTTTCTTCTTTCTTTCGTATCTAAAGTAACAGGAAAGTTTAACTTTTTTGTCAACCACTATATTTATATTATAAAAGGCATTGTGTAAATATGGCCCCTTTGCATTGGTGTTAGTATTTTTTTTTTTTCAAATCCTCCTTTTAAGTAGTTGTTTTAATCTGAGCACCAAACTTAAAATTTGTTTTTTCCATCAGTGCTTAACTCTGCCTCAGCTGACACTCTTCTGTATAGCCACTGACACTTTGGAGAAGAAAGTGAGGAAGGTCTGGAAAGCAGTACATATATAGTACTCATTTAACACTAAAAACATGAGCGCTAAACGCCAAGGAACTTTATTACCTTTTGTTTCAAAGCAGTAGTGTGTTGAAGCAGTTCCTTCCACAAGTAAGTCATCATTATCTCAGACCCATAGTGATGATTCTGATAGAGAAACCATGCAAGAACAAATTGTAAAGAAAAGAGGCTCATTTGTACGAAAGTACAGTGAGGAATAGTTAAAATATGGATTTATTGAGGTCCCCGGAAAATTACCAAAACCCCAGTGTGTTGTGTGTGCCAGAGTCCTGGCAAATGAGGCAATGAAGCCTTCAAGATTATCTCGACACTTGACTACAAACCATCCAGAGTTTATTAATAAGTCAGTTGACTTTTTTATTCGAAAAAAGGAAGCACTTCATAGTGAAAAACGTGTGCTTGTTCAGGCTAGTACTACTGATAAGTCACTTTTAATGTCTTCTTATTTAGTTGCCAAAAGAATAGCCACATGTAAAAAACCATATTCTGATGGTGAAAACCTTATTAAGCCTTGTCTCATTGATGTTGCTAGCACAGTCTTTGGTCAGATAAAGTGAAGCAAATACCACTTTCAAATGACACCATTGCTCGCCGAGTTTGTGATATGTCAGCAAATGTGGAGGCTCAACTCATTGAAAAACTGAAAAAATCAACATGGTTCTCACTTCAGTTAGATGAGTCAACTGATATTGCAGACAACAGTGTTTTAATAGCCTATGTACGGTATGCAAATTATGACATGGGTGATGTGACAGAAGACATACTTTGTGTGTGAACATTACAAACATACACCACTAGCTCAGAAATATTCAGAATATTAAACGAGTACATTGAGAATGCAGGTCTACAGTGGAAATACTGTGTAGGCCTATGTACTGATGGCGCTGCTAATATGACAGGTAGGCATTCAGGAGTGGGTGCTAAGATAAAAGAAGTGTCCCATCCCAACATAATGCTGACACACTGCTTTATTCACAAAGAGTACCTGGCTTCAAAGAAACTGTCCCCTGAACTCAATGATGTTCTTACACAAGCCACAAAACTTGTAAATTATATAAAAACTCTGCTCTGAACTCCAGATTGTTGGCTGTGCTCTGTGAAGAGATGGGATCAGATTACCAACACCTTTTGTACTATACAGAGGTAAGATGGCTATCAAGAGGTAGAGTGTTAGAGGCTTTTTGAAATGAGGAAGGAGGTAGAAGTGTTCTTACTGAGCAGAAAACATGAAATGGCTGGTTTATTTAAAGATGAAGGATGGGTGGCTAGACTTGCTTACCTGAGTGACATTTTCTCAAAGATAAATGAGTTAAACTTGGGTCTGCAAGGAGAAATGACAAATATTTTCACAGCAGCAAAAAAAGTGGAAGGTTTCAAGAAGAAACTATCTCTGTGGGTTGAAATGATTGAAAGAAATAATTTTGAAATGTTTGCAGCATTCAGTGAGTTTCACCAAGAAGACACTGGCTTTGACTTAGAAGTTGTAAAAAAACATATAAAAGAACATCTTGAAGCACTTTTGAAGGCATTCCAAAGCTATTTTCCTGAAGAAAAAGATCCCAGGAAAGAGAATATGTGGATAGTCAATCCATTTATTGGTCATGACAACAGCTTGCCTTATGAACCCAAAGAAACTCTATTGGAACTCTCATGTGACAAACAACTTGAAAAAGATTTTCAGAACAAAAGTCTGACCAAGTTTTGGATGAAGGTGAAGGAGGAGTATAAACACTTACATGAAATAGCCATCAAGTTTCTTCTCTGTTTTGCTACTACTTATTTGTGTGAAACTGGTTTCTCAGCCATGACACTTTTAAAAACAAAACAAAGAAACAGGCTTCATCTTCAGGACTGTTTGAGACTGGCTGTTACTAATCTGAAACCGCAGTTGGACAAACTAATAAAGGAAAAGTGTCAGCAAAAGTCACATTAATTAACCTTTTTGTTATACATTTAGGCATAATATTTATTCTTTTTATGCCTGTTGATATTGTAATATTTCTATAGCTTTGTTGGTATTAATAAAGTTTTATGTCACATAATGTCTAGCTGTAATTTCTTCCAAACCTACTCCAACCCACCCCCGATGCTTACCGGGCCCTGGACAGGTCCGGCTAAAATTTACTGGGCCTTGCGGTCACTTAGGTTGAGAACCACTGTTCTAAGAAGTAGAAATTGCTCATTTTTTAAGCTATGAAAGGGGGCAAAATAAATAGAATATTTTGAAAAGTTGTTTCATTAAGTAAAACTAAATACTTTGTTTAAAAATCTCAAGGAATTCACTGTCCCTTTAAATTAAGATGTGCTTAAAACATATATTTTACATTCTCTAAAATGTTTAGAAATAAATTCTGAGCTGATGTTTTACCATCAACACCCTATGCCTCACTCTAACCCTCAACACATATTTAATAATAAATGACATGTAAAATTTTTAATTAAACACAAAAATATATACAATATGCAGTTGTACTCAAACTCATGTACTTTCGTGTTGTTAATATCTGAAAACTGTGACATTTTAAACTTCCCTAGGTGGTGAGGGCATACTGCATGTAATTGACCCTATAACGTGAAACTGTGGTTAGATTAGCACAGGACCTCTTTTTACCTATTTCCCTTATTACTAACAGCAAAAGGTATAATACTCAAAAAGCTTTTCAGTGTGAAAAATTTGTAGTGAACTCAAATAACAAAAAGCACTTGCACCATTTGCTAGAAAAATGACAGTGTTTAAACATTGTTGTACAAGAAATGCATCTAAAAAAAGGCTGTGCATGTGTTGTGCTAAAACAATAACAAAACTGTTAATAGTTTTTTGATAAAAGCTTCCTTGAAGGTACAAAAATCTGCACTGTAATAAGTTTACATACACTGAAAAAAAGAATATTAAATATACATTAAAGAAAACATAGAAAACTATCATGCTACTGACATCCAATTATTACAATATTCATTACTGGTCTTATGATTCATTTAATTTATTTTTTTATTTTATTTTTTTATTTTAAATAGACAACTAAGCTGTAAAACAATATAAAGTATGTATTTTATAAATGTTGTACTTTAAGCACAAAATTCTACATTATAACATGCTTTATTGTGATAATTCATACCGATAAATGCAAAGTCACTTTGTATTTGAAGATATACATTCAAATGAAAGCAAGTACTAGATTTAATAATTAAAACTTAAAATTAAAAAACAAAATCTGAATTCATGTGTAACACTTTTCTTTTACCCTCAATAGATCTTTAAAAATATTCTTAAACGTTTGGTTTCTCAGTGTATAGATAAATGGGTTCAGTAAAGGGCTTAAAACACTATTGAAAAGAGCTACTGTTTTCTCCCGACTGGAAGACATGGTTCCTGCCGGCCGAACATAGATGAAAATACAACTTCCATATGCCATCAGCACAACAAAAAAGTGTGAAGAACAAGTGGAGAATGTTTTTCTCCTACCACTGGATGATGATATAGAGAAGACACAAGTTAATATGAAACAATATGAACCCAAAGTGAACATAAAAGAACTTAAAATAACAAAAGATGAAACTCCAAGAAACATATGCTCAGCCACATAGGTGTCAGAACAAGACAAATATAAAAGAAATGAACCATCACAAAAGAAGTGGTTGATGATGGTGAATCTGTTACACCATTGCAGGCGAGACAAAAGAAAAACAACTGGTATGAGCTCCAAGAAACCAATGAGCCAGGAGAATATTATGAGCTTCCAAGAAAGTTGATTGGTCATGAGCATACTGTATTTTAAAGGGTGGCAAATAGCAAGGTAGCGATCAACAGACATTAACGCCAGATGGTAGAACTCAGCACCACCTATTGAGACATAAAAATAGAATTGCAGGAAGCAGCCACTTTGTGAGATAACATGGTTATCACTCATCATAGAAGAAAGAACCTGTGGAATAGTAGAAGATATAAAACAGATATCTAAGCTTGCTAGACTGCAAAGGAAATAATACATGGGTGTTTTGAGTTGCTGATATAAAATAACAGCAGCAATGATTATAAGGTTACATAGAAGAGCAACAATATAAATTAGAAGGAGCACCATAAAGACACATGTTTGGCTATGACCGGTAAGTGGAAACCCAAGTAGAATAAACTGAGTCTGATTATAAGTCTGAAGCTCAGAGCAAACCAACATGATGAAATATCCTTAGTGAGATGGGAGTGTGAGAACATTGAGAATGTGCTAAGAATCAAATGGAAAATGTATGAAGTAAAATGGTTATAAATAGGTGATAGCTTGTATAAAAATGACAAACTCTTCAAAAGCAGATTTTTTAAAAGCTTGATCATAATATTTACAGTAGAATTTATACATGTACAGTAAATATCATGTAATTGTCTCTTAAGAATATTAATCTTTCTCTGTCAGTAGGGAATACTAGCATCTCTGACAACTACCTATTAAGGCGTCATACAGTATGTAGCATTGTCTTCTATAAAATACATTTTTGTTGACTTATGGACATTGGAAATTAATACATGTAATACGTTTTATTGAAAAACAAAGCTAACCATCAATTCTTCATGTTAATCAAAATATAATAATTTTATATTCTGACTTAGCTTTAATACAAATTCAAATATTAATACAAAAAAAATTGTTACAGTAAAAAGTTGCTACACAAAAGCCTGAAAGTCTGGGTTTATGTGCTTACTTCATAGGCATATTTATATTTGAGTACCAAAACATTAATAAAGGTAGCACTATGAAGCAATTGTAATAAAAATGGAGAGTTATTATTCTTACTATAATTTATTTATTTGTTATATTTATATATCCAGAAATAGTTGCATACTTTTTTAAAGTCAAACTATCTTAATAAAAAAGTAATATGACTTAATGAAAACTTGGTGTTATTCATAAAAGATCTTTCTCAACAATTAAAAAGCAATTTTCAACACAAATACTTCCTGATTTTTGAGACATGTTCTTCGTAAAAATTCAAGCATCAAGGAAAAAAGAACAAATACAAAGGGCTAGATTACAATTGGAGCGCAAAATTGCCGTTATACAAACTCGTATATTGCGCTGTTGAGATTTTTCTATTGCGAGCCTTGTGCATGGTGTTTTAGCGTGGGATTACAAGTAGAAAAATCGATTGTTTGCACCATTTTTGGGTTCATGTATATTACGAGGAAGAGATGTTTTACAATAATGCAATTTGCGCTACACTGCTTATACGCTCAGAAGCCTGATTGGACTGTGATGTCATTAATTGAGGGGGGAAAAAACATGTTTTTTCAAATACAACAGACTAAATACTTAAAATGGTGACAACCATTAATGTGTTGGAAAACCACGTAGAACAACTGCATATTAACACATCTACCATGTGTGTCTGCATATAAAAAATGTAATTATAGGGTCATCACAAGAAAGGACAATGGTCACTTTAATTGGATTTACATCTTTAGCACAGTTTACAATCTCCAGCCTAAATATACGTGTGCTGTCCTGAGGCGCTATGCATGTTACCATATGTACACCCTGAAACATGGCTAACTGTCATGGGAAACAGGCATGAGGTGACAATCATAAGTGCAACCTATAGTCTTACGTACAACGTAAAGAGGGTCACGCTTTTAATGGTTAACTTAAATGGTCAAAGGACATCTTTATTAATCACTCAATGGACATCTTTTGTTGATATACATAAAGTTAAAAGCACACAGTATGTCCACAATGTTGCAGAGATCAAATTCATTGCCGCACACAAATTTCAATCACTGTCAGACATTGGGGACGTGATTTGTAGTTTCAAATTAATTGTGGAAAAAAACAAAAAACAAAGGAAAAGTGGAGAACTCAAACTAAAAGCACTCATATGAAAAGGGAACAAACTCAGTTCAATCTTGGGGACTCTTTTGTGCCATGTTAACACTGCTATTGATTCTAGTACACTGAGAAAACGTCATGTTGGAGACTACTACATAAACGAGTACTTTATAATTAGGTATTAACGCATTAAGGACCAGGCATTTCAGACAAAAAAATTCCCCAAAAGACCAGAGCATTTTTACCGTTTTTTCCATCACTGAATTAAACAGAGATAGAACCTTTTTTTTATTTACCTATCAAAACTATATATTGTTTTAGTAGACAACCCTAAGTACGGATCTAGGCCCATTTTGGTATATGTCATGCCACCATTTCACTGCCAAATGTGATCAAATAAAAAAAAAAATCATTAACTTTTTCACAAACTTTAGGTTTCTCACTAAAATTATTTACAAACAGCTTGTGCAATCATGGCACAAATGGTTGTAAAAGCTTTTCTGGGATCCCTTTTGTTTAGAAATAGAAGACATATATGGCTTTGCCATTGCTTTTTGTTAATTAGAAGGCTACCAATTGCAGCTGTGCAGTATGCAGTATTATACCTTTTTTAATTTTTAATTATAATTATATTCTTCAGTGTAGAATTTACATCAATATAATACAAAAATATCTTTGTGCACACATGAAAAAAAACAAAAAACTTACAACACATTTTTAGAAATTTCTTTTGAGCATGTGAAGCATGTTCCAAACATATTTACATACTCAAATACATTTATGTAATCAACATGCTAATCTTGAATGGAGTTTTTACTCTTATATTTGCCATTTAGCACAAAGAAATGACCTCTATGTAAATACAAAGGCCACTACTTGGTACAGATTAATATGTGTTTAAAGGGACAGTGTACTATAATAAATGCTCACATCCTACTATAAACATTTTCTGTGGTTTTTGTATTTAAACTCTGTACTTCATGTAGTGTATATAAAATAAAGTAATAACCCTGAAGGAGAAAATGGAGTAAAGGGTTATGTGACCCCACTAGGAAGGACATGGGGTGAGACAGAAAACAGGGGGATGGGCTGTGAGCAGGGGGCTTATAAGCCCAGGACAGGACGTAGGAGCAGTCATTTTATCAGGAGCAGCACAGTGGGGTGTTTTTGTATTATGCCTTACCTGATTATGGAGGATTTGTTGGCGGAGGTGTTGGAGATGGCAAGACAGAGGGGAGCCAGCTGGATTAGAGAGAGATTGCAGATGGCTGGAAAGGCAGCCAAGAGACAGGAGGAGGCAGTGTCCCTGCCAAGGGTGGCACTGGGGGGGAGTCCTGGGGTTGCAAGGTGAGGCAGCTGGGGGTAGGCAGAGGGAAAGAAGGCTGGTTGTTGACCTGTACTGTTGTTGTTGCAGAGGAAAGGGCCAGTATGGCCGTGGGTGAGGTGGCTGTCAAGGTCAGGACGGTCGAGGTAGAGGAACATCAGGAGCAGTGGACGGAGCCGCTGCTAGAGCTGGAGGCCAGCAGCGACTTCTGTAAGGAGGAGGATGTGCTGGAAGGGACATCAGCAGGACCTGTGATGGCTGGCCAGGTAGGTGAGATGTCTACTTTGGCGCAGCTACTTAGGTTGTTGTCCCCTCAATGGGGAGGGGAGGGGGAGGGAAGTAGGGAGCAGGGAAGAAGGGGTGTGGAGAGGGGTGGTGTTCAGATGGGGAGGGATATGACTCCTCTTCCTCACAGGCTACGAGGTCCGGACCTGGAATGGGGAGGGACAACACCCTCAGAGAAGGCGCACTTCCTAGTGCGAATGATGGTGTGACCAGGGAGAGAGAGGAGTTGTTAGCAGGGTTGAGAGGTTTAATCACTGCCCTGGAATATGGGGCCAGTGGGATCGCCAGTGGCATCATGGGCCCAACCAGGCGGGGAGGTACGGGTTGAAGTGCCAAGACTAGGAGTGAGTACGGCAACCACAGGGAGTGTGGTTGCAAGCAGGGGAGAAGAATTGCTGAAGGTGCCAGAAGACGCATTGAGGAGGCCTTGCTTATGCTCGGTAGGAGCATTGGTTATTCATCTTCCCAGCAAGATGAAAGAGAAGATTTGGAAGAGGGAGTTTTAAGAGATTCTGTCCCTACTGCCCTTGGAGCATGTGCTAGAGGTGAAGGAGGACGAAAAGGAAAAAGGGAAAAAAGAGGAGGAGAAGAGGAAGAAACGTTGGAGGAAGCTGCCCAAGACGTTTGGGAATTGGTCAAGGGCATTCTGTATATTGGCAAGTGTGGTAAGTGAGAAGTTTCCAGAGCAGGGATCGTCTTTGTTTTGCTATTATGATGAGATTGTGGGAGTGTACAGAACATATGGTGGGATGGCGTGGTGGCGGTATGACGAGCAGTTCCGACAGCGGATGGCGGTACGGCCTGAGATGCGGTAGGATGACAGGGACATTGGCATTTGGCTAGAGATTATGATTCCGCTTCGGGGGTTCAGTCCTTTCAGGCCTCAGACTCGCGGACAGGAAGCGGGGGAACTAGTGGAAGAACGTTGACGGTTATCCGTAAGGGCCTCTGCTTCCAATTTAATGATGGTCAGTGCCAATTTGGGGCATTGTGCAAGTACAAGCACGAGTGTTCGGGTTGTGGAGGACTTCATTCCTTTGCTAAGTGTTTCAAAAAGGGGAGACAAGGGGTTCGGCCCGGAGAAGTGGGTGGTATGGGCGCGGATGCCGGTGAGGGAAGAATGGATGGTCCCGTGGCTAAGGAAGTATGCCAGTAAGCGGGGACATGCGGCGGATGCAGAGTTATTGCTAACGGGTTTCAGTTCTGGGTTTGTGATCCCGTTTAAGGAACAAGATGTTGGGGTTTTTGGGGGGAATCTCAAATTGGCCAGGGAGTTTCCAGCGGTGGTAAGAGAGAAGTTATTGAAGGAAGTTTCTTTGGGGAGAATGGCGGGGTTTTTTGAGGGTCCTCTGTTACCGGGGTTGCAGATTTCTCCGCTGGGGGTGGTGCTGAAGAAGGGAGCAGGGCAATTCTGGATGATCCATCATCTTTCACACCCAAAAGGGTTGTCAGTGAATGATGGCATTGATCTGGAATCGGTATCAGTAAAATATGCTTCCTTCAACAAGGTAATGGCATTGGTGAGAGTGGCGGGGCCAGGGGCGTTGATAGCCAAAGCGGACGTGGAGTCTGCTTTCAATCTGTTGCCAGTTCACCCGAGGTGTCATCATCTGCTGGGATGTTTATTTGAGGGTTCTTTCTTTGTTGATCTGTGCCTCCCCATGGGCTGCTCTATTTCATGTTCGTACTTTGAGCGGTTCAGTTCGTTCATGGAATAGGTGGTGAGACGGAAAGTGAGTAAGTCCTCAGTGGTTCTCTACTTGGACGACTTCCTATTTGTGGGTGGGAGGGGATCTGGGGATTGTGAGACGTTTGTGGAAATGTTTGGTGAAGTGGCCCGTGATTTTGGTATCCCGGTCGCAGCAGACAAGTCAGAGGGTCCTGTAACTTCCTTGGGTTTTCTGGGTATTCAGCTGGATACCATGAGAATGGAGTGTAGGCTCCCAGAGGACAAGCTTTGGGAAATCAGGGCCATGTTGGGGGAGGTGTTGGGAGCAAAAAAGGTCACTTTGCTACAACTGCAATCTTTGCTAGGAAAACTGATTTTTTTCCTGCCGGATTATTCTGGTAGGCAGGAGGTGCTATTTAAGACAGCCTTTATTTTAGTGTTTTTGGGGTATTCAGAGTGTTGGAATTGGTGGAAAAGAATAGGAAGAATGATGGAGGACTTTGTCTGGACAAGGTTGTGTTAAAATAAGTTATGGTGGAGTTGTGGTTGAGAAGGTCCAAGATTGATCAGGTGGGAAAAGAATGTTTGATATGTTTGAGGGAAATACGAGGGTATTGTTGCCCGGTGGAAGCGGTATGGGCACTTTCTTAGTCGCCGCCCGACAAGGGGTGGTCCGTTGCTGATACATGAAAACGGATCATGTCTGTCTCGGTTTCAGTTTGTTTCAGTTTTCCATAAGTCATTAGGGGTATTAGGCATGGGGGGTTTGGAATTTGGGTCCCGTTCTTTTAGAATTGGGGCAGCGACTGAGGCTGCTGGGCTTGGCCTGGATGGATCAGTGATTAAGAGAATTGGGAGGGTTTTTCTTGGCAGGTCCGGTGAGATGTTGGGGAATTGGGCATTCCTATGTGTATTGGGCCAGGAAAGCTGCCGCTGTGAAAGAAGATGGAGTTCAGTTGGGTCTGTCCAGGGACCAAGTTTTGTTATAATGGTTCGGGGTGGGGAGTATGAGGTGGGTACAGGTGGTGGGTAAGGTGGTGGAGTATGCTAGATTGTTTTCTCCAGCTCAGATCTTGGTTATCCATGCAGGGGGGGAAAATTTGGGATTCATGTCCCAGAAGGATCTAGTGGATGAGATAAAGAAGGGTATGGATATATTGCGGCAGCTCTTCCCTGGGCTGGTCATAGTGTGGTCGGAGATTGAGAGTCGGTTAGTTTGGAGGGCAGCTTAGGATTTGGGGAGGTTAGAAGCTTCCAGACGGAAGATTAACAGGAGAGCGGGTATGTGAGAAGGCTCGGGGGTGTGGGATTGAGACATGTGGAGTTTGAGGGTAGATGCTTTTATTAAAGGATGGGGTGCACTTGAATGAGGTGGGATTGCACCTCTTTAACTTCACATTGAAGGAGGGGATCGAAAAGGTCTTCTCTCTGGATGGTAGGGGGTGAGTGGTGGTGGAATGCTTGCTCTGGTTGGTAGAGGATTACGCCTGGAATGAGATGGATTGTACTTCCTGTTGGAGCAGCAGGGGGATGGTTTAGTGGTGGTAGCCCCTCCCTGGAGATAGGTGGGGCTTGTGGATTTAACACAGGGGGCAAGCACTGTGATGGGTTAATTAAGTTAAGTTATTTATGTTTATAAGTTTTGTTAATAAATGAGCTGCAGCCTTTTCTATCCTACATAAGCTATTACCTCATTGTAATAGCTTATGTAAAAATGCCCCCCTAGTTTGCAGAATTCATAAACATTTGCACCCACTCCTCACCATAGCAACAAATTGAAAGTTAAGCTGTATAATAATCAATGGAAATTCATTTATCTTGTAACAGTCCACTCGTATGTATGCAAAAAAAAAAAAAAGACATAAGACAGTAAAAGATATAAGAGAAAAATAAAAACATAAAAACCTTCTCAGCTTTTAAACAGCATTGCATGGCCATGAGAGAAGATACTTCATAGGGGTAAATAAGTGCTAATGAATTCATTCTGGGCTGAGGACGGAGTAGGTGACAAATCCTGACCACACCTCTAGAATACCCTGGAACACCCACAGCCAGTCTTTTATTCTATCCAGTGATACTACTTTATCCTAACAAAACAGACATGTAAATAATTTACAATTACAAATATTTATTTAACATGTTTTGCAAGAGTGTTTCCTGCGGGTTGCAATTGTACTTGTTGTTGTTTCAAACATAATGTGTCCACTACAATGAGGCTCCTCAGAAACTTCATAAGTGTCTATGAATTTAGGGTAATGTATATGGTAAGAATTTAACTGTAAAAAACACTTTCCTCAAATGAGTACAACCATATAGTTTGAAAGGCCTACCGAAGTAGCTCACATTGGGGCCACCTCATTGTTCATCATGGTAAGGAAAAATCAATCTAACTATAGTCAATGGGATAAACATTTGAATTAAATTACTCTTATTTTAAAAAATTACCCTTCCTTTATATGACGAACAACTCAAAATCTATGTGTTATCACAAAAATAATGATAATTCACATGATTAATTGTTGCAGTATTGTAAAAATATCACATGACTTTGTCAACAAATAAACAATCTCTTTCTAAATAATTATATTTAAGATTCGATCAGCCAATCAGAAAAGTATTGTTTCCAGTCCTTAATCAAGTAGTCCTCAAACAAGCACATTAGAACAATACATCTGTCATAGCTGTACCTGGACTTGAACCTGGGCCCTGATTTTCTGTTTGCTGCTGCTATTTCCCAACCTGTGGTCTAACCTCTTTGCCACTGACTGGCTTGCATACAGACTGAAGTAAACAGACTTGCAGCTCTTGCTCTCTGGCTCCACCTGCCTGCCAGCTGTGGGTAATCATGTAATCAGCAGTATGTTACTTAAAGGGATTGTAAAGTCTAAATTAAACTTTCATTATTTAGATATTGCATGTAATTTTAAACAACTCTCTAATTTACATTTATCATCAAATTTGCTTTGTTCTCTTGTTATTCTTAGGTGAAAGTTTAACTTAAATAGGCTCATATGCTAATTTCTAAGCCTTTGAAGGCTGCCTCTTATCAGAAAGCATTTGGCAGTTTTTCACAGCTATAGGGAGTTAGTTCATGTGTTTCATATAGAGAACGCATGTGAAGTTATTTAGAGTCAGCACTAATTGCCTGAAATGCAAATATCTGAGATAAGGAGGCAGTCAGTAGAAACTTAAATACAAGGTAATTACAGAGGTAAAAATTATATTTCTATAACAGTGTTGATTATCCAAAACTGGGAAATGGTAAATAAAGGGATTATCTATTTTTTTAAACAATACATTTTTTGTGTTTACTATCCCTTTAAGTCAGGTTTGCTGTAAATTATGTGCCCTGACATTAAGAGTTTTACTCTGTCTGAGCCTTTGTTCAAGTTTCCTTGTCTGCTGAGCTGTTGGATTTCCTAGTGCCCAACTTATGCTTCGTTTGTGACTTCTCTGCTAAATTATCCCCTTAGCACTGTGGCTTTGATTTAGACAAATTTCCTGGCATCTGACCCTGGCTAGTTTTCCTGATTTTCTCTAAGGATTGTCCTAGGTACTTTTGCTTATTTCCTACCTGCTTTTTGTATCCTGTCTACAGCACTACAAGTGTTAACCTTGGCTGTTCTAGTAACACTTGTCATGGAAGCTGTGGTGTTAAGCATTCTTTGTTGTAGCATACTCAAGTATCCTGATTGCCAAGTTTCTACATTTTCTGACTGCATTTTGTATCCTGTCTATAGCACAGCAAGTTTTAATCTTGGCTGCTATATTAACACTGGTCCTGAAAGAAAAAGAACAAAAAAGAAGGGAAACCTTTAAACCAGCACTTACTCATTAATGAAAAATATACCTAAATAGAAGAATTTGAATCATCAACCAGACAAGAATCAGTATCAAGCATAAGCATGTACCTTTTATTGCAAAAACAAAGAAATGTATATATTATTGTGTGCACCAAACAAAAATAACAAAACACATATATCATCCCCAAAAGGTCTTGGTTACTATATAAAAATAGTGAAATATTCATGCCCTGCAAATACAGTTGTTTCCATGTACAAAATAAGGGGGACGGGGCAGATTTGACAGTTGTGCAGCAGGAAAGAGAGGCGAAATAAGCAATAAACAAACTCTACAAATAACTGCTGTCCACAGAAGTTATGGCGTTGCCCCCTAGATAGCAAGCAATCCCTTTGTTAGCAATAAGCAGTATGCAGGAAAAATGCAGAAGTATATAGGAAGTTTGTGGCTGTAAGGTAATTCGGTCTTGTATTATGTCCGCCTAGAGTAGTTATGGAGAGGAACAGGTTATACAGACTGTGTTGGTCCAGGCTGTCTTCTTTTTACTCACGGAAACCAAAATACCGCCTCGGGGGTGATGTCTCACTACCACCACTCCACAGGATCACAAGAGGTTTCCTAAGTAATCTTCACACTCTCTTGACTCACTGGCTGACTAAGGTTCTCGGCATGGAATCCAGTGAGTCGGGAGAGTGTTAAGATTACTTGGGAAACTTCTTGTGATCCGGTGGAGCGGTGGTAGTAAAACATCACACCCGCAGCAGTATTTTGGGTTCCGTGAGTAAAAAGAAGACAGCCTGGACCAACAGAGTCTGTAGAACCTGTTCCTGTCCATAACGACTCTAAGCGGACATAATACAAGACCAAGTTACCTTACAGCCACAAACGTCCTATATATCTCACTGGGAAATTATCCTGACATTTACTTGCTACTTATACTTCTGCATTTTTCCTACATACTGCTTATTGCTAACAAGGGGATTGCTTGCTATCTAGGGGGCAACGCCATAACTTCTGTGGACAGTAGTTATTTGGAGAGTTTGTTTATTTCTTATTTTGCCTCTCTTTCCTTCTGCATGACTGTCAAATCTGCCCCCCCCCCTTACTTTGTACATGGAGACAGCTGTATTTGCAGGACATGAATATTTCACTATCTTTATATAGTGACCAAGAACTTTTGGGGATAATATATGTGTTTTGTTATTTTTGTTTGGTGCACACAATAATTTATACATTTCTTTGTTTTGGCAATAAAAGGAACATGGTTATACTTTATACTGATTCTTGTCTGGTTGATGAGTCAAATTCTTCTATTTAGGAATATTTTTCATTTATGAGTAAGTGCTGGTTCTTTTTTGTTCTTATTCTGTTATATATATATAGCAGGCAGGCCAGCAGTCATGGTTAACATTTCATTCACCCAGGGTGCTTCCATAGTATTGATATTAGTGAAGAAAAGGAATGCACTCGCCAGGATTTTCAAAGTTACCATTTAATGTAATGTTTCGGGGTGTTACCCCCTTGGTCAAACATCACAAAATAACAATCCACAGCCTGTTACAAACCGTGTCTTTTAAACTACCCTAAGTGATACAGTTTCAGGACAACACCTCTGATGCCACTCCCACAATTAGCATAGAAAAGTGTGACTATCTAATCATATAAACACTGAAACTATATAGTGAACACCAAATCCCACATATGCATGAAAGAGCCATAGAGCAGAAGATGTGCAGGACATTCCGCAGAACTGGTTAAAAAAACAAAGAAAACAATGAAAAACCCCAAGGATAGTGTGATAATAGTACCTGATAAGCTGTAAATACCTTGAGTCGATTAATGCCGGCAGGTGGTTGTCATAGCAACCATATCAACAATAATACGGTCCCCAATCAAGGGAAAGGTATATACAAGCCAATCAAATATTCTAGAACATGGAGGAGCGCCCAACCCCCCCAAAACAATAGATACAGTGGCCAGCACTGGAAGTAAACATAAGAATAAAAATAATAATAAAATACTTTAACCTGAACAATAGCCAGATACATGATATAATGTAACTCCATAATAGTAATAACAATAGTAATAACATGAGCCCTAATCCAAGTAAATAGCAGTATGACTAGTACACAATGGCACCCTCTAATAAAGTGCTTCAGAAGGAACTAAGCAATCTCAGCGAAGCCATACACAAACCATGTAGATGTGTGTCCTCGGTAGCCAATCAGGGGGCTAGATACTACTCAAATTTACCTAAACATAAAACAGCATAAGAGAAGACATAATCAACCATTCCTTAAGCATGGCTACATCTAATTGAAAGTGGGATAGCTAGCTGTGCCGATAGTGTATGTTGGTGTGATCAGTGTAGCCGGAATATATCCGGTATGGAGGCGTGTCGTAATTGGCCAATAAGGGGGCTACAATCTATGGAATCTCTATATTACACAACATGCTGGGCTGATATAATGTACATTGGCGTAATCAGTGTAGCCGTGTTATGCCCAGTATAGAGGCATGTTACCATCAACCAATAAGGGGGCTACAGTGAATGGTATGTGGTCTAACCACAGATTCAAAGAGGCATGATATATGATGCAATATGTAAGTGTTGTGAACATGGCGTTGTGTAAATGGCCACTAAGTACAATATTAGTGTTTAAATAATGTCTACTGGACCAAGGGGACCTTGAAAGACAGGGGGGGGGGGGGATTTGTACACAGCAACATCATACTCCCCAACCCTAATAGTGCAGCATAAAGATAGCCAACTGTTGTAAAGGCAACAGAGAGCAGAATAAAAATATAACCAAGGTATATATCAGGGACCTGTTAGCCTAACATAAGACAGATAATATAGACAGTTGGATAAGAACTCAAGAAGGACCCAAGAAGAAAAGGAAGAGAACAATACATCTGACTAGATGGAAACATGGAAAAAGGATATGCAAAAGTAGGGAGACCATTCCTGTCATATATATGAATCGCAACAGTGCTGTTAAAGTCTGTTAACCATGGAGAGAGGCCCTACAGAAAACAATGCCAGTCCAGATGAACATTTAGGCCATTCGAGGCCAGAGTACCCAATCTGTGGGTCCACCTTGCTTCTCATTGCAGAAGAATTTTCCATCTGTCCCCACCTCTAGATAAAGGTGGCACGTGGTCAATGATTGTGTATTTCAGATCAATTACTGTATGTCCTTTTTGGACAAAGTGTCTTGCCACCGGTTGGTCCGATGTTCCCTTCAGAATGGCAGCTCATATGGCTGACCTGTGGTTCGCCATTCATGTCCTCAAGTAGTCAGTCGTTTTGCCAATGTAAAACAGGCCACATGTGCAGTGGAATAGGTACACAATATACGTGGTTGTGCACGTCAGTCGGTATCTGTGCTTGTACTTTATCTTTTTTGTAGGATGAGTGAAGTAAGGTCCTGTCTGTAAGGCACTGCAAGTTGTGCAGCCAAGACATCTAAAGCAACCAGGTTTCGTTTTATCCAACCATTACTTCTTCTGATAGCAAGGACGGGGGTCCGTCTTTACCAGCATGTCCCTTAGTGATGTTGCTCTATGAAATTCCATGCGTGGTGGTACCATATTTTTAAATGCCAATGCTGGATCACTCCTCACAATGTCCCAGTGCTTGTTGAATGAATCCCTAAGGCATGATTTGTCATTTGTGTATGTTGTCACAAAAGTGAGTTGTTCTTGGGGTGCCCGAGTTCTGGAGGTATCCAGTTCCATCAACTGTTGATCTAGGATTTTAGAGGGGTACCCTCTGTCCTGGAACTTTTTGTACATTTCCTCCATCTGTTGCTGTGTTTTTTCTTCATCCGAGTTGTTTCTTTTGACCCTTTTGAATTGGGATTTAGGCAGGGATCTCTTGAGTGATGGTGGATGTCCACTAACAAAAGAGAACAGCGAGTTCCTATCCGTCTCCTTTCTGAAAAGTGTACTCTTCAGAAGGCTTCCATCCTTGAATAGTTGAAGATCCAGAAAATGAATCCTTCTGACATCTGTCTCCATTTCGAACTTAAGTGCCGGATTGGCATTATTCAGGCTCGGAAATAAAATTTCCAATGTTGCTCTGCTGCCTCTCCAGATTAACACCAGATCGTCGATGTAGCATCTGTAGAACAATATGCGGTCATCTTTAAATAGTTCTGTATCATTGGTTTCAAATTCCACCATGTATAAGTTGGTGTAGGATGGGGCCACATTGGACACATCGCTGTCCCTGTTTTCTGTAGATAAAATTGGTGTTCAAACCGGAAGTAGTTCATAGTGAGGCAGAATTCCAGTAGATTGATTAGAATTACCACAGGGGGTCCGATAAAAGGATACTTGCCTAGTTGTCTTTTTCTGCTTGTAGTCCCTCCTGATGGGGAATGACCGTATACAGGCTTGTCACATCAAGTGTAAAAAGCAGGTCATCTTCCTCCAGAGGG
This sequence comes from Bombina bombina, assembly GCF_027579735.1. Taxonomy (NCBI): domain Eukaryota; kingdom Metazoa; phylum Chordata; class Amphibia; order Anura; family Bombinatoridae; genus Bombina; species Bombina bombina. Next base: position 510,071,977 of record NC_069500.1, read on the forward strand.
GGTAGTTCCTTAATTGTTTTCAGTAGTGCCTTTAAATCGAGAAGGAATTATTCCATATTCCTATCACCGGCTTTAATAAACCATCAAGATATGTTGCAATAGGCTGTAATATTGAACTTATTGCTGACACAATCGGTCTGCTGGGAGGTGAGATCAGGCTTTTGTGAACCTTCGGCAAAGTATATAGTACCAGGATTCTAGGAAATGGTGTAATCAAATAGTTCAATGTCTTTTTGTCCAGATAGCCTTCATTGAAGACAGTACTCAGGTAAGTATCGATCCTTGCCTTGAAACTTTTTACAGGATCTGCTTTGAGATGTGTGTAAGTTTCAATATCATTTAACTGTTTCATAATTTCTTCCTTGTAGTCTTCATAATTTTGCAGGACACTCGCACCCCCCTTGTCCGCCTGGCGGATCACTATGCTGGTTTGCTGAGCCAAATTCTTCAATGCAAGTCTCTCAATGCTACTTAGGTTATTGTGTGTTGTACTCAACCAAAAGAGAGGAAGAGACCCCTCTAAAAGACTGCACATATAGCACTCTGTGCCTGGACTTATGATTGAGAAATTGGGAATTTTAAAATGTAACTTTTATTGAATTTTATTAAAATACAACACTCAATTAAAAACAACCTAATAGTGGTAAGCCACTTCCTTTATCCTCTGTAAGCCTTTGATGTGTAAAGGGTGCTTAGAAGGAAGTTGTTTAGGTGGGGAGTTGTGAATGAGACCTCTTAATTCAGTAATATTCCTGATAACCAAAAGTAAATCTTTCTGTGTCAAATACACATAAGTTTGGCTATTACAATAAATTGTTGGTTTCTACTGGTTGAATTGAGGTAACTGTAAATGATATTCAAAGACCTCAGATATATATCTACAAAGTGTAGTTGTAAAATACCATCTGAATAGTAAGTATCACTTCTATTCAATTGTATTGTAGAGTATAATTGATGTAGTAAGTATCACTTCTATTCAATTGTATTGTAGAGTATAATTGATGTAGTAAGTATCACTTCTATTCAATTGTATTGTAGAGTATAATTGATGTAGATATTCAGAATAGATGTAGTTTCTTAAAGCAGAGTATTGATCTATATTGTTCTAGATATATCTTACAGTATACAAAATGCTAATATGCATCTACTCAGATTGCCTTAATTCCCCAGTTTTGTGGGTATATTATCACCATAAGTTGTTATAGGTTCTCTGAGGGTTTATATGCAGAGTAAGTAAAGCTGTATACTTTAGATTTATTTATACTAGCTAGTCATATATCTATTATTCATTGCTAGACTAGTATAATTATTGAGATACTGACTGGAAGGTATTTTTTAATAATGTGTACTTCTGAGTAGCTTAGTACATTTCTTACATCATATGTCTTAGCCAGTATACAATGTGCTGAATATTTATAGCGTTTTAATTAATGAACTACATCATCTGTTACAATTGGCCATTTGTTTTACAGGGATAGGGGGACAAACTTATATTGTCAATATGTGGCTGCAGAATAATGCCACTATTAGCGATATTGTCTTATGTTTGCCCTTCTTACTGCAATATTTATTGTGTCTTGTCTTACTCATACAATAGTTTGATCTTTTTGTATGATCCAGTGTCAGAATAGAAATGTAGTATTGTGCTTTGTGTACATCATTTTTAGCACCGGATACTTATTTTCTTCATTTAATATTGACCAAAAGTGTACTGATTTTGGCAGATTAGGTAAATATACTCCTTAAGCTAGACTATTGTAACTATGGTGCTGTTAAGGTACAGACTGAAAGGTCTTTTGTGTAGTGGCAAACGTTCGGTAATAAACCAGTACACTATAGTTATCTGGCTCTATGTATAACTACGTTCCCCCACTATAATATTATCCTTTGAAGGCAGCTAGCTGAATATTTAGATTGCGAGTAACGTTCGGTAATAAACCAGTACACTATAGTTAACTGGCTCTATGTATAACTACGTTCCCCCACTGTAATATTGTCTTTTGAAAACAGTTAGCTGAGTATTTGGATTACGAGTAACCTTCTATTGATTCCAAGTAGTTTTTAGGTCTAAAGTTATCACTAGAGTAAACAGTCCTGATAGTGACTGTCATATATTTAGGCTGTAAGCGTAATAACTATTGTTTTCCCGCCTAAACAGGCTAACCACTATAGGTATAGTTTTTTAAAAAATGAATAGAGCTCCCATTAGCTCTATAACCCCCTGACCGGTTTCGCCCGTATCGGGCTTTTTCAAAGGCGGCGCGCCGCCGGAAGTTTCGAAGTTTAAGTGGGTTGAGGACCCGGTCCCAATGTCTTCTCCTATTCTGATTGGACAGTCTGGCTGTCACTCATGACGATTAGCCAATCGGTGATTTCCTATGTTAAACATAGGGCAATTGCGGACCTGCATTGAATAATAACTGTTACGTTGTAACAAGCCTGGAAGAGATCAACAGTTACATATTATATATTACCATTCTGACTTAGATCTTTTCCCTATATTCAGTTTACATATAATCGATTGGGACTTATTCTTTGGGCTTAATATGTCAAATATGAGCCTCTGGTTAGAGTCATATACTGAGTTTCGTATAAGGAGTGATAGAAACAAAATTTAAATTAAAGTCACCCCATATATTGTTTAAAAATAATCCTGTTGTTTCTAGTTGTAAGTTAGTAGGATCTAATTTTTTAACTTACGAATACAGTAAAAATGCTGAAATTAGTGCAATACATAGACATGTTTGTATTATCATTGCTCTTCATAAGCTCTTTCTTTTTGTTATTGATAGTGTTTAAATGTCTCTGATTACTGTCAATCTTTGTGACACTAATTCAGTTTTGGAATTATGTGCTGTTGTGGGACTTCTTTGAAACTTGTAGTATTTTGGATTGAGTATTAGTTTGTGTAAATTGTTTGTTTTTTGATTAAAGAATAACTATGAAATATATTACAATTGAGTTAAGTGTTTTAATGGTCATATGGTGAAAGTGTTGGAATTCTGAATTAAGTGTTCAGTACTACTGTGTGTCGTGTATCAAGTGCTGACACAAAAAGTATAATGGGGTAGTGTGAGATTTGAAGGGGTCCATAGTTGAAGTGAAAAGAGAATAATATAAAGTTGCCTCAAGTGCGATTTTACTTGATGTGACCTTGTGCGTCTCAAGTGTGGTGGTGCTTTACTAATGTGAGGGGGGTGTTCCAGGGGTAGTGTAGTGAGAACATACTATAAGATGTCACGTGCTTCCTAACCTACATCCCGTCAAGTGCTAGAAATTATTAATTTCCAAGTTTCAATATATTAATATTATTCCACTAATAAAAATGCATTATTCAGTCCAGTTAGGGCCCTGTATTTCTACCAAAATTAATATCCTTGTGTTAACGTGTATTAGATTAGAGCTATCAGTGCTTGAATTTTTGGCTCAGTGTATTTTTTGTCTCGTTCTAATTATTTAAGGTGTACATAAAAGTTATTATTTTCGTTCATACCATGAGGTTGAACACAATTCAGAAGGTAGATCCATCTACTTTCTCTTTTCAATAATTTAGTTTCAAGGTTTCCTCCTCTGATGCCCAACCTAATTCTTTCAATGCCTTTGCATTGTAATTCTTCTGCATTGGCCTTGTGGTATTGGAGGAAATGATATGCGACACTTGTTAGAGTTTTACCCTCTTTTTTATCTTTCTCAGCATTTCTGATGTTGCATAGGTGTTCCATGATTCTCACTCTTAATTTCCGTGTCGTCATCCCTATGTAGAATTTATTACATTTACATATGAGTAAGTATATTACTCCCTCCGTTTGGCAGCTGATGTAATCTCTAATAGAGTGTTTGTTTTGAAACCGATCTATTACATGGTCGGATTTGATCACATGTTTGCATGTGCTACAGTTACCACATTTGTGTGATCCTGGTGCCAATGCTGTTTTGGTTTTGTGTCTCTGAAGATGGCTACTGGTTATCATGTCCTTGATGTTACGTGTCCGTTTATATGAAATGGAGGGTCTGGTTCCTATAATATCTTTTAACATGGGATCAGATCTCAAAATGTACCAGTGTTTGTTCAGAATTTCATTTACCATTTTACTTTGGGAATTATATGTTGTGATTAGTCTTGGAATATCGCTTCCAGGTCTGTATTTCTTCTTTAGCAGTTCTTGTCTGTTTGTTTCTTCTGCTCTATATTTTGCTTTTTTGATCGTTCTCTTGCTGTAACCTCTCTCCAATAACCTTCTTTCCAATTCTTGAGCACGTATTTTAAAGGTTTGCAGATCAGAGCAATTTCTCCTGATTCGCAAGAATTCTCCCGTAGGAAGACTTTTCACTGTGTTGCTGGCATGTGCACTGCTGTTATGAAGTAGGCTATTAGTTGCCGTTATCTTCCTAAACAAATCAGTTTTAATGTTTCCTTCCACATCCTTCATTATGGTCAGGTCTAAAAAGTTAATACTTTCTTGACTCTCTTCATGAGTTAATTTGATGTTGATTTGGTTGTTGTTCAGTATAGTGATGAATTCTTGTAGTTCATGGTATGGTCCTTCCCAGATGAAGAAGATATCGTCTATGTACCGAAGCCACATAGGGATTTTGTCAGTGTAGTTTTTATTCTTCTCCATGAATACAAACTCAGCCTCCCACCAACCAAGGAACAGGTTAGCATACGTGGGTGCGCATGCTGTTCCCATGGCTGTTCCTCTAGTTTGGAGGTAATATTTGTTGTCAAATATAAAGTAATTATATTGGAGGATAAATTTGAGAAGTTTTATTATGAATTCATCATGTTGTTTGTCTTCTTCTGATTTTTGGTCTAGGAAGTACTGAACTGCATTTATACCGTCCACATGGTTGATAGAAGTGTATAAGGATTCTACATCAGTTGTTACTAACCAAGTCTCTTTATCAGTATGAATGCCGTTTATCCTTTGCAGGACTTCCATGGTGTCCTGTACATAGGACGGGAGTTCTTGTACAAATCTTCTCAGTCTATAGTCTAGGTATTTACTTGCTTGTTCTGTTATGCAACCTATTCCAGAAACAATTGGTCTTCCCGGGGGTATATCTTTGTTCTTATGTACTTTTGGGATGAGGTAGAATGTTGGGGTAATAGGATGATCTCTTTGTAGGAATTTAATTTCTTTTGCGTTCAGAATCTGACTTTGTTTAGCTTCATTTATTATATGGTTATAGATTTTAAGATCCTTGCCTTGAAACTTTTTACAGGATCTGCTTTGAGATGTGTGTAAGTTTCAATATCATTTAACTGTTTCATAATTTCTTCCTTGTAGTCTTCATAATTTTGCAGGACACTCGCACCCCCCTTGTCCGCCTGGCGGATCACTATGCTGGTTTGCTGAGCCAAATTCTTCAATGCAAGTCTCTCAATGCTACTTAGGTTATTGTGTGTTGTAGTCTTTGTTTTGTTGATGTTAGCATCCATCTTGGTCTGCATAAGCCTTGCAAAGGTTTTGATGCTGGTGTTATTGCTAACAGGGTTGAATTGTGATGGTGCCCTCAGTGGTTTGTCCATTTCTTGTTTCCTGAGAAATAATTCCCTCAGTCTCATATTGCGTTGAAATTTCGTTGAAAATTGAAACTTTGTGATCAAACTCAGTTCTTACACGCTCTCAGGTATGGAAAATTAAATTTTGAACAAGGGACTATCCTTTATCCCCACACAGAAAACAGACAATTTTGAACTTTACATTGACCTACAGAAATTTCAACATAACATGAGAATTATGTACCCAGGAAACAAGAAATCGACAAACCACTGAGGGCACCATCAAAATTCGACCCTGTTCGCAATAACGTCAGCATCAAAACCTTTGCAAGGCTTATGCAGACCGAGATAAATGCTAACATCAACAAAGCAAAGACACAATAACCTCAGTGGCATTGAGACTTGCATTGAAGAATTTGTCTCAGAAAACCAGCATAGTGATCCGCCAGGCGGACAAGGGGGTTGCTATTGTCCTGCAAAATTTTGAAGGCTACAGGAAGAAATTATGAAACAGTTAAATGACACTGAAACTTATACACCACATCTCAAAGCAGACCCTGTAAAAAGTTTCAAGGCAAGGTTTGATACTTAAATGAGAACTATATTCAATGAAGGCTATCTGGACAAAAAGACATTGGACTATTTGATTACACCATTTCCTAGAACCCCGGTACTATATACAGGTGGCCCTCGTTTTACAACGGTTCAATTTACACCGTTTCAGAATAACAACCTTTTTTTCCAGTCATGTGACTGCTATTGAAAAGCATCGAGAAGCAGTGAATTTATTAAAATAGCCAGTAGGTGGAGCTGTCCGCTTGTGTTGCAGCAAAGCCAAGCAAGCTGAAATTAATCAGTTTAACCAGATCTGAGCTATAGAGCAGATTTCAAAGGAACAAGATCTTCCTGTCTATAAATCGGTCCAGATTTAAATGCATAGAAAGAACTGTTTGCAGAAAAATGCGAGTGAAGTCTGTGTTGTGTGATTTTTTTATTAGGTTTATAATGCTGTTTAGCAAATGTTTTTGTTCATTTAACTTAGTTTAATTATATATTCTGTGTTGTGTGATTATTTTATTAGGTTTATAATGCTGTTAAGCATTTAAAGTCTTCATTTCAAAGCTTTAAAAATAATGTATTAGGTGTTACTTATGACAATTTTGAGAGGGGCCTGGAACCTATCTCCCTCACTTCCCTTTGACTTACATTATAAACTGGGTTTCAATTTACAACGGTTTCAATTTGCAACCATTCCTTCTGGAACCTAACCCCGGCGTAAACTGAGGGCTACCTGTACTTTGCCGAAGGTTCACAAAAGCTTGATCTCACCTCCTGGCAGACTGATTGTGTCAGCAATAGGTTCAATACTACATCCTATTGCAACATATCTTGATGCATTATTACAGACGTTGATAAGGAATATGGAATCATTCCTTCTCAACTCACAGGCACTACTAAAAACAATTAAGGAACTGCCCCCTCTGGAGGAAGATGACCTGCTTGTTACACTTGATGTGACAAGCCTGTATACGGTCATTCACCATCAGGAGGGACTACAAGCAGTAAACAGACAACTAGGCAAGTATCCTTTTATCAGACCCCCTGTGGAAATTCTAATCAATCCATTGGAATTCTGCCTCACCATGAACTACTTCCAGTTTAAACACCAATTTTATCTACAGAAAACAGGGACAGAGATGGGGTCCAATGTGGCCCCATCCTATGCCAACTTATACATTGCGGAATTTGAAACCAATGATACGGAACTATTTAAAGATGACCGCATATTGTTCTACAGACGCTACATCGACGATCTGGTGTTAATCTAGAGAGGCAGTAGAGCAACATTGGACATTTTGTTTCCGAGCCTGAATAATGCCAATCGGGCACTTAAGTTCAAAATGGAGACAGATGACAGAAGAATTCATTTTCTGGATCTTCAGCTATTCAAGGATGGAAGCCTTCTGAAGAGTACACTTTACAGAAAAGAGATGGATAGGAACTCGCTGCTCTCTTTTGTTATTGGACATCCACCATCACTCAAGAGATCCCTGCCTAAATCCCAGTTCAAAAGGGTTCAAAGAAACAACTCGGACAAAGAAAAAGCCCAGCAACAAATAGAGGAAATGTACAAAAGGTTTCAGGACAGAGGGTATCCCTCTAAAATCCTAGATCAACAGTTGATGGAACTGGATACCTCCAGAACTCGGGCACCCCAAGAACAACTCACTTTTGTGACAACATACACAAATGACAAATCATGACTTAGGGATTTGTTCAACAAGCACTGGAACATCGTGAGGAGTGAGCCAGCATTGTCATTTAAAAATATGGTACCACCACGCATGGGATTTTGTAGAGCAACATCATTAAGGGACATGCTGATAAAGACGGACCCCCGTCCTTGCTATCAGAAGAAGTCATGGTTGGATAAAACGAAACCTGGTTGCTTTAGATGTCTTGGCTGCACGACTTGCTGTGCCTTACAGACAGGACCATACTTCACTCACCCTACCAAAAAGATACAAGCACAGATACCGACTGAGGTGCACAACCACGTATATTGTGTACCTACTCCACTGCACATGTGGCCTGTTTTATGTTGGCAAAATGACTGACTACTTGAGGACATGAATGGCCAACCACAGGTCAGCCATATGAGCTGACATTCTGAAGGGAACATCGGACCAACCAGTGGCAAGACACTTTGTCCAAAAAGGACATACAATCGGATTGAACTTGAATCTGATTGGCTGATTCCATCAGCCAATCAGAATTTTCCTACCTTAATTCCGATTGGCTGATAGAATCCTATCAGCCAATCGGAATTCGAGGGACGCCATCTTGGATGATGTCCCTTAAAGGAACCTTCATTCTGTTTTAACTAGGTAACTATTAAATAGTTATTAACTATTTAATAGCTATTGTACCTGGTTAAAATAAATACAAAGTTGCCTGTAAAATAAATATTAATCCTAAAATAGCTACAATATAATTATAATTTATATTGTAGCTATATTAGGATTTATTTTACAGGTAAGTATTTAGCTTTAAATAGGAATAATTTATTTAATAAGAGTTAATTTATTTCGTTAGATTTAAATTATATTTAATTTAGGGGGGTGTTAGGGTTAGGGTTAGACTTAGCTTTAGGGGTTAATACATTTATTATAGTAGCGGCGAGGTCTGGTCGGCAGATTAGGGGCTAATAATTGTAGGTAGGTGGAGGCGACATTGGGGGCGGCAGATTAGGGGTTAATAAATATAATATAGGGGTCAGCGGTGTTAGGGGCAGCAGATTAGGGGTACATAGGGATAACGTAGGTTGCGGCGGTGTACGGAGCGGCAGATTAGGGGTTAAAAAAAATATGCAGGGGTCAGCGATAGCGGGGGCGGCAGATTAGGGGTTAATAAGTGTAAGGCTAGGGGTGTTTAGACTCGGGGTACATGTTAGGGTGTTAGGTGCAGACTTAGGAAGTGTTTCCCCATAGGAAACAATTGGGCTGCTTTAGGAGCTGAACGCTGCTTTTTTGCAGGTGTTAGGTTTTTTTTCAGCCGAAACTGCCCCATTGTTTCCTATGGGGGAATCGTGCACGAGCACGTTTTTTAAGCTGGCCGCGTCCGTAAGCACCGCTGGTATTTAGAGTTACAGTGGCGGTAAATATGCCTCTACGCTCCCTTTTTGGAGCCTAACGCAGCCCTTCTGTGAACTCTAAATACCAGCGGTATTTAAAAGGTGCAGGGAAAAAAAAGCACGCGTAGCTAACGCACCCCTTTGGCCGCAGAACTCTAAATCTAGCTGTAATATTGTACTTAGTGGCCGTTTACACAACGCCATGTTCACAACACTTACATATTGCATCATATATAATGCCTCTTTGAATCTGTGGTTAGACCACATACTATTCACTGTAGCCCCCTTATTGGTTGATGGTAACACGCCTCTATACTGGGTGTAACACTGCTACACTGATTACGCCAACGTACATTATATCAGCCCAGTATGTTGTCTCAGATTATGCTTAATATGAGTGGTGTACCGAGTGGTCATCTGTACCACATCTATAGAGATATATAGAGATTCCGTAGATTGTAGCCCTCTTATTGGCCAATTACGACACTGATCAAGCTGACATATACTATCGGCACAGCTAGCTATCCCACTTTCAATTAGATGTAGCCATGCTTAAGCAATAGTTGATTCTCGGGCTCTTATGTCTTCTCTTATCTGTTTTATGATTAGATTGATTCGCAGCATAGTATCTAGCCCCCTGATTGGCTACCAAGGACACACCTCTACATTGGTTGTTGTATGGCTTTGCTGAGATCGCTTACTTCCTTCTGCAGCACTTTATTAGTGGGTGCCATTGTGTACCAGTCATACGGCTATTTACTTGGATTAGGGATATTTCTGTTGTTATTACTATTATAAAGTGAAGTTATATCATGTATCTGGCTATTGTTCAGGTTAATGTATGCTTATACATACCTTTCCCTTGATTGGGGACCATATTATTGTTGATATGTTTGCTATGACAACCACCTTCCGGCATTATCCAACTCAAGGTATTTACAGCTTATCAGGTACTATTATCACACTCTCCTTGGGGTTTTTTCATTGTTTTCTTTGTTTTGTTAACCAGTTCTGTGCAATGTCCTGCATGCCTTCTGCTCTATGGCTCTTTCATGCATATGTGGGATTTGGTGTTCACTTTATAGTTTGTGTTTATATGATTAGATAATCACGCACAGTGGGGGTCTTCACCTGTTGTATGCTAATTGTGGAAGTGGCATCAGAGGTGTTGACCTGAAACTGTATCACTTAGGCTAGTTTAAAAGACATGGTTTGTAACAGTTTGTGGATTATTATTTTGTATTGTCTGACAAAGGGGGTAACACCCCGAAACATTAGAATAAATGGTAACTTTGAAAATCCTGGTGAGTGCATCCCTTTTCTTCACTACAGATATATATATAAAAAATATAAATAGACAAATAAAAATAAGGGGAATTACAAAAATGCTGCTACCTTGGTATCTTTATTCAAACCCCATTCTCCAAATGTTTTTAAGTTAAAAATCTGTCACATTTCTGTTTTTAAAAGCAATTGCCTGGATTACGAGAGGCGCGCAAAATGTAGCTCAAGTGCACTATAGGTTGTTTTCTGGCTCCCTAGAGAATCTTCACCCTTTTTAGCCTCAACAGTCGTTATGTTATTCATTACTATTCAATAACATAAGGACTGGTGAGGCTAGAGAGGCTGAAGACGCTCTAGGGAGCTGGAAAGAAAACATAGCTTACTTGCGCTGCAGTTAGTGTGCCACTTGTAATCTAGGCAAATGTTTCTAAATTACCTCCTCTCCACAGCTGTGTAAGCTTTCCTATGCCTGTCCATTTTACTAGTTCTTTACCCTGTATGTATTTCTGACACTGGCTAAAATGTATTCACACTCCATGATCCAATTTCTTTTTTTCAATTTGTTTGTAGTGTTCTTAATATTAGAGTCTTCAAATGTTTAGAAGTCTGAGCTAAATATTGGATTCCACACTTGCAGATGAGCAAATAAACAATATTCTTGGTTTTGCAGCTGATTATAGATTCAAAGCTATATTACGAGTGGAGCACAAAATTGAGCTCACAAGAGCAGGATATTTGCACTCCACTCATAATACCAACGCACACCATTGTGCGCTGGTATTTTTAGTCCAACGCAATGCAAACACGAGCTCGCATTCGCATTGCATGGAAGATTTGTGCTCAATAGAGCGCACTTTTATAGGCTCCAATGGGAGCCTCGTTCTCATGCTGTGAGTGAAGCGAAGGGGGTCGCAACAGCGATGAGCCGCAGATTTAAATATATATAGATATATATTTATATGTTAATATATATATATATATATACATATATAAACAAATATATATATATATATATATATACAGTATATATATATATATATATATATATATATATATATATATATATATATATATATATATATATATATATATATATATATATATATATATATATAAATTAATATACATATATATTTACAGGGAACACACAGTGCCCATAGACCACAATGTAAAACCACTTTTCATTGCCGTTTTTTTCACTCTACTCCCGCTATAAAAAACTGCTTTGTGCAGTTATTTTTTATTTTTTAAAAAAGCTGATTTTTTTTTTTTAAATCTTTCTTCTCTTTATTCATTTTTCAGATAATGTACATACAGTACAAATAATTGACATTTTTTTTTTTAAATAAATTTTTTATTGAGGTAGTGCACAATAACATGGAGCAAACATATGTCCAAATACAAGACAGGTCTATAAATGAAGATTTAAGCTGCATACATTAACTATGCCATAAATCTAACATGAATGGAGTAAATAAATTCTGGCTAAGAGTACAAAATTATGTCCGAAATGTGAACTATAAGATGCATAGTATACAGGGATAGAGGTAGAGATATGAGACTTACATAGAACTGAGATGATTAACTGGCATATATGGTGAAGGAACCTCATTTTATAACCTTTAGCTTATAAAGGATAAGGATGGTCCCCATCTTACTGCAAAGACTCTAAAGTAATGTATTATTTCAGGGTGACTTATGGCAAGATGGAGTTAGTGAGAAGGTTTTATTTTGGGGAAAGGGGGGATTCAGCGGACAAGAGCCGCTCTGGTAAAAAAAAAAGGGGAAACAGAGGTGGGGGGGGGGGGCGTGTCTGGATGTGTAAGAGGTATGGGATTGTTATTATGGTTTAGTAGGAGCACTATTGATCTCTTAAGCTTAATTTATTGGGGTGGGCAAAAGGGTGGTTGAAGCCTGGTTTACTCTAGAGATATTCACAGTCCCTCTGGGGCCTTACTAAAATTATAAGCCAATTATATATATTGGTAAAGATACGTGGAGAACACAACTAGGCAAGAATGACCAGGGGCATGCTATATGTATAGTAACTTATTTTGTGATGTTATAGGAGCTGCGTGTGTGGCATGTTAACTGTATACTGATCTAAAGAAGGGGTAATGGGACCGTAGGAGGGGGTCTAAAAATAAAATTTCTGTTCAATATTCTATGTTGTCTAAATGAAAATGAGTAAAATATAACCTGAAATAAGCAAACTGTATATATGTATTTAATGCCTCTGTTTCTAGAAACCATATGCCACTGAGAATGGAGGCTTATAGTATGGTGTTGGTGTATATATTTATGTAGACCATGAGAGGGTCGTATATCATACAGAGGGCTCTATGAGTTAGATTAGCTAGTTATCTATGAAGGGGAACAAGTCACAGGGTAAATGGTAAGATGAAATAGCAATCATACCTTCATGTGTAGGTAGCACTATGGTTTGAATGGTAATTGGGAAGGGCAGCGGGCAAAAGCCGTTTTAAGTAATTGTGGGAGGGGGGAGAGGGGGGAATTATATGTCCGGAGATGAATATTGGCCTATATAGATATATGGGATATGTCGTCTAAGGGGAAGCATAGAGATTGGATATGGAGGGGAGGCAAATACACTACCATTGTGAGGTAAGGAAGGTTACAGGTGTGTATGGGATGCTGTAGACAGAGTAGAGTGAAAATGAGGAAAAAACAATATGGTGTTCAGGATGGGGCAATGAAATACTACTGAGATGAGCTAGACAGAAGTATAAAATATTGGGAGGAATAGTTTGTGGGTTAAAACCCCCAGTAATGACAACATATGAATAACATATATAGTGCAGTGGGGCTATTTCTGGACTCCACAGTATGTAGTAAATAAGAATAAGAAGTAATATGATTGTAAAGCTTATGCGTAGTTTGGACCTCTGAGATACTAAGGTGGAGTGCAGAGAATATAGAATACAAACAATTGACAGCAATAGATGAATACATATGCATATATGGATGAGCAAGGCTGTGCTCTTAAGTAGTAGGGTTATTCTATAGAACAAGTAATATGATTCAGATGAAGTAACATTTTAAACGAATATAACTGTGTCCTTTAGGAAATAAAAACTTATGTATAATATGGGTCTCACTATAAAAATGTGCGAATTGTATGTTCCCATAAACTCCAATATCCTAAGTAGGGGTACCTCTAAATGAAGCAAAACCTAAAACATTTCAGGAGGTCAATTTCTGGAATGTAACTTAGAGAAACACTTATCTATACTACCCCTCTTATATAGTAAATAGAAGCTAACAGATCCTGGGGGATAGAAAGATAAGGATCCTATATGAACAGACAACCGATGACCCTCAAAGCTAGAACATAGTAAATCCCTTCTGAAAGCATGCAACATATATACAAGTCAGCATCGAATCATCGCACCAGGGTGTATCTCAAGCTATCAGCTATCATCATATAGTAATATGGTCCTCCTTGGAGTGTCCACATAAGAGAGTGTGCAATGTTTCAGAGCTGTGGGCACTTCAAGCCATTACAGCCCTCCGGGCATATATAATATATCTAACCTACTCCAACTCTGCTATTGCGTCCATAGAGGAGGGCTATAAATATGATTTTCCAGGGTCCCATATATATACATTGATTAGGCTGAGTGAAGTTTTTCTCTCCTTTAACTCTCCAGCACTCCCGGTAAAACCCTGTGAGCAAAGCCCTATGAATGGGGTAGCATGAAGAAGCGATAGTGGGATATAGTGCCCAGTCCCGGCATGTGGTTTTTAAGGGGCACTTGTCAAATGTCCGTAGGGTCAGTTGAGTTCTCCTTTGTGGTACATGGGGTGGCTTTCTCAAAAGGGGTTGTGCTGTGTATTTATCTGTTGAGGATCTAGACTCTGTACCTGTGATGGTCGGCCGCCCCACCACAGGATCCAGCGAAGAAGCAGCAATCTTAGAGCACTCAGCTAACCACCTATACTGCTGATTACCAGGGCTTGCTGATAGATGAGCCTCCTTAGTCGACTTGAGATGGCTACCTGAATATTTATCCTGCTCCATCATGGACCGGCCCTCAGAAATTTCAGTCGGGTTTGTCAGGGGGGTGACATTACCCCTTCTTTTCTGCATCTGGTAAGAAATTGGTTGATTAGCCACATGACTTGGCGGAACAGGCTCTCCCTTTCGTAACATAAAGGTATGAAGCCGCAAGTCATCATACTGCATGTCCATGGTATGTTCCAGAGTGGTGAGCACTGCAATGACAACAGCCTCCATTTTGACTCGATGTTGCGTGTGGGTTCGGATATGCCCCTCTTCTTTATCTCAGGGATATGAAACTTAATTAGCTGGTGTACTCTCACTTACAGCACCATGTATAAGATATTAGGTTGTCTAAAGGTGATTGTGGTAGTTGTGGTAGTCGGAACGCCGGGAGAGGATAATCAAGGTCCTGTGTCTCAAGGCCTTAATATCTCAGATCGGGAGAAAGGCATGAAGAATATCTCAGAGCTTGGTATCGTCGTGGTCAGCAAGTCTTAATGTAAATGGTTAACCAAAATTTCACAGTTAATACTGTGTGGTTTCTTATAAAATGTGAAAAAATTATAGTCTCATGCAAGAGATCTCTGAGTTTGCTTCCTCTCCCGGCGCTGCCTGGACACGCCCCCTATGAATTGACATTTTCAAAATCCAGGCAAACACAATATCTCATTGAACATGCTTTTCGATATTTTGTAATCTGAAAATTGAGTCTCTTTTGTCAACCAATGTTATGTCATACTATAACATACAGTGGATATAAAAAGTCTACACACCCCTGTTAAAATGTCAGGTTTCTGTGATGTAAAAAAAAAATTAGACAAAGAAAAATCATTTCAGAACTTTTTCCACCTTTTAATATGACCTATAAACTACACAACTCAATTGAAAAACAAACTGAAATCTTTAAGGTGGATGGAAGTAAACAAAAAAAACAAAAAAGTGGTTGCATAAGTGTGCACACCCTCTTATAACTGGGGATGTACCTGTGTTCAGAATTAAGCAATCACATTCAAAACCATGTTAAATATGAGTCATCACACACCTGCCATAATTTAAAGTGCCTCTGATTAACCCTGAATAAAGTTCAGCTGTTCTAGTAGGTCTTTCCTGACATTTTCTTAGTCGCGTCCTACACAAAAGCCATGGTCCGCAGAGAGCTTCCAAAGCATCAGAGGGATATCATTGTTAAAAGGTATCAGTCAGGAGAAGGGTACAAAAGAATTTCCAAGGCATTAGATATACCATGGAACACAGTGAAGACAGTCATCATCAAGTAGAGAACATATGGCACAACAGTGACAATACCAAGAACTGGATGTCCCTCCAAAATTGATGATGAATATGCATATATATTTACAGGGAACACACAGTGCCCATAGACCACAATGTAAAGCCACTTTTCATTTCCATTTTTTTCACCCTTCTCCTGTTATAAAAAAAACTGCTTTGTGCAGTTATTTTTTATTTTTAAAAAAAAAGCTGATTTTTTTTTTTAAAAAAAACCTTCTTCTCTTTATTCATGGTATTTTCAGCGTTAAAACAGCACTGCAGCCATTACAAGTCTTGTTGGTATAGGTGTACCGCAAGCCTTTTAGCTGGCATTCTATTGGCTGATTCAAAGCCAATAGGAATGCAAGGGACGCCATCTTGAATCACGTCCCTTGCATTGAAGATTCAGTGTACGGCGGGGACTGTATGAAGAGAGTGCTCCGCGCCGGATGTCAGTATGGACCACCTCTGCGCCACCGTGAACATGATAGGAAATGCCGCCTGGATGAAGATTGAAGAAGTCGCCTGGATGAAGACTTCTCGTCGCTTGGATGAGAACTTCACCGCCGGGATGAAGATTGAAGAGGCTGCCTGGATAAATACTTCTCGCCGCCTGGATGAAGATCGTTCAAGCGGGACTTCAAAAACTGTAAGTGGATCTTTGGGGGTTAGTGATAGGTTTTTTTAAGGGTTTTTTGGGTGGGTTTTTATTTTAGATTAGAGTTTGGGCAATGTAAAACAGCTAAATGCCCTTTTAAGGGCAATGTCCTTCCAAATGCCCTTTTCAGGGCAATGGGTAGCGTTAGGTTTTTTATTTTGGGGGGTTAGTTGGGTGGTGGGTTTTACTGTTGGGGGTTCTTTGTATTTTTTTTACAGATAAAAGAGCTGATATCTTTGGGGCAATGCCCCACAATAAGCCCTTTTAAGGGCTATTGTTAGTTTATTGTAGGCTAGGGTTTTTTTATTTTGGGTGGACTTTTTTAATTTTGATAGGGCTATTAGATTAGGTGTTATTCTTTTTTATTTTGGATAATTTGTTTTTATTTTTTGTAATTCAGTGTTTGTTTGTTTTTTGTAATTTTAGTTTTTAGTGTAAGGCAGGTTAGGTTTTATTTTACAGGTAAGTTTGTATTTATTTTAACTAGGTAGTTAGTAAATAGTTAATAACTATTTACTAATTAGTCTACCTAGTTAAAATAAATACAAATTTACCTGTGAAATAAAAATAAAACCTAAGCTAGCTACAATATAACTATTAGTTATAGTTATATTGTTGCTAGCTTCGGTTTTATTTCACAGGTAAGTATGTATTTAGTTTTAAATAGTTTTTATTTAGTTAATAATTGTAACTTTAGTTTATCTCTAGTTTAATTTTGTTAAAGTTAGGGGGTGTTAGGGTTAGTGTTATGTTAGGTTTAGGGTTAGGTTTAGGGGTTAATAGTTTAATTTAGATTTTTGCGATGTGGGGGCTGGCGGTTTAGGGGTTAATAGATTTATTTAATGGTAGTGATGTGGGAAGCCAGAGGTTTAGGGGGTTGCAGCGATGTCGGGGAGCGGCGGAATAGGGGTTAATAACTTAAATATAGTGGCAGCAATGTTGGGGTGCGGTGGAATAGGGGTTAATAACTTTAGTATAGTTGCGGCGATATCAGGAGCGGCAGATTAGGGGTTAATAGCTTTATTTAAGTGGCAGTAATATTGGGAGCGGCAGATTAGGGGTTAGTAACTTTATATAGTGTCTGCGATGTCGGTGGGGGGCAGATTAGGGGTGTTTAGACTCAGGGTTTATGTTAGGGTCTAAGGCTTACATGTTAGTTTTCTTTTCCCATAGACATCAATGGGGCTGCATTACGGAGCTTTTCTTTCAGCGATCACAGGTGTTAGGTTTTTTTCTGACACCTTCTCCCCATTGATGTCTATGTTGGGCTCAGCGCAACCATGCCGCCCGCACAAGCCGGGTTTTTTAAAACTTGTCATGGCTGCGCTATAGGGCGTTAAATAGCGCAACTTTTGTTGCATTCATAAATTTCCCTATAGTGCTCAAAACTCGTAATATAGCTTAATATGAGCTAAAGTGATTTTCTATTTCCTGACTGTCATAAATAATGTGGTTATTAGAAGTTTTGAGTGTGTTTATCTGTGAGTTAAGCATTTGTGTTTTTAATAATCTTGCCAAAAAAGAAAAACATTTTCCTAAGATAAAGAGCTTTTCCCTGAGCTTGTTTTGTTAGGATTCAGTGTACGTCCTATCTCTTCTTTGTAAGATGTAAGAGTATGGTTTTATCTTTTGGTTTATTTTTATGTTTCAACTCTAGACTTCGAACCTGTGTCATTTGGGCATTGATAGATGCATTGTATATTTTTCTTTTATAAGATTTATGTTTAATACATTCCCCCCTAATTGCAGCCTTATGTGCTTCCCAAACACACCCAGGTGAAGAATCAGCTGCTGCGTTAATTTGGAAATACTTTCTGAGTGATTTTTCAATCGGATCAAGTGTATCCGGGTAATGGAGCAAATAATCATCAAGTCTCCATTGGAATGGTATTAGTGGTTTGTCAGGCCACTCAACATCAACACACACTGCCGAATGGTCCCACCAGACCGTCGGTTGGATGTCTGAGTCTTTCAATTGAGAAAGGTGATTGCGATCGATAAATACATAATCTATCCTAGTGTAGACTAACCACGGATGAGAGAAAAAAGTGTAGTTACGCTGCGTTGGATGTTTTACCCTCCATGTGTCTACTAGGCCTAAATGTTCCATACATTTATAGACTATATTGGGAGGTCTTGTTTGTGTTTGTGTGGTCCCTGAGGACGTGTCTAATACTGGGACAAGTGTGACATTCAAATCCCCACCCATTATCAAAGTTCCCTTTTTGTGTTCTAGTACTTATGACAAGAGCTGTTGAAAAAATTTGAGTCTACGAGTGTTCAGGGCATACACATTTACCAGAGTTACTGGTCTATTAAATAGAAGACCAACACTAATCAAAATTCTACCTTCACTGTCTGTCACCTTGTTAAGCAATTGAAAATGTAAATGTTTATGAATAAGTATTCCTACTCCATTTTTTTTTTTAATATTATGTGAGTAAAAGAATCAATTTGGGAATTCTCTATATTTACATTTGGGTTCTGCGGTTGCTAGGAAGTGAGTCTCCTGTAAAAAAATTATTGAGTCCCAATGTTTAGAAAAACTCTTAAGGTCTATGGCTCTTTTTGTGGGAGAGTTGAAGCCCTTAACATTTTGTGTTATTATGGTTATCTTTGTGTCATGCATGAGTCAGATTTAACAGGATAGTATTGATCTCAACTGTTCATAGGGTCGAGAAAGTCATCAAGGGGTTCTCTACAAGGAAAGGGTCATGCGTATAGCAGGAACCATCGTGTGGCATTAGGCATGAAAGAGGGAGGCAATATCTCCTTACTACTCTATGGAGAGCGAGCATGAAAAATAAAAAAACAATAAGAAACCTAAAAAGTAATCTAAACAAAATACAAACTAGTTTTGCAGTCAATAACTTTTCTAAATTAAACACCAATGTTTTGAGCAACAAGTTAATCCTCAGTAAAGGGGGAGAGAAAAATTGGCAAATCCTATTGCTGATCATCTCCTTCAGGCATCAATATGCAATAATTTGAAAAGTTCATAAAATGTTAGTGTATTATATAATCCTTTGCAACTTCAATCAAGAAGTTTTCTGCATTCCTCATTGTTACGTCTTTTGTTCAGTGTTGATTCATGTTGGATAGTGGATAAAGAGGCGCAGGTCCTAAAGAGTTCTTTTTCTAGTGTTCCAGTTAAAGCTGAGGATAAAATAACTTGGCTTTAGTTTGTGTAGACCAACACTTGATAATTAGTGCAGTATACTTACTCCAAAAAAATCAGAGTCCAACTTGATTGGTAGTAGAACCTGATATTAGATGTGTGATATAGTTCTATCTGTTCCCCACTAATCTGGGCATAGCTGCAAGTGATACAACTTTCACTGAGAAGTGTTGTATTCAAAAATGTAAATATTATGCAGTATATTCACTCTGAAATAATCGGAATACAGCTCCTTGTAAGACAATTGAGAGTGTAGTGAAGTGTCTACTTTCCCATAGTGCAGATGTAACTGCAAATGATAAAAATTTTCACTGAGAGGTGTTGTATTCAATAGTGTGAATAATATGCAGTATTCTCACTCACTCAGAAATAATCGGAATCCAGCTCCTCACAGGATAAATATAGCGATATTGTGATGATTCCAAAAAGCAGCAGCCAAATATTTGTTACAAAACAAACATTTATTAAAACTTGTCACAATGGACGGATAAAAAAGCTCTATGAATTTGCTCTACGCGTTTCAACGAAGAACTCGTCTTTCTCAAGAGCTGTAAATATTAGGTGTGCTGCCTTTGAAATTCACAGGTGCTTTATATACAAATGATTATTGTTCCTCTTCCGGTATTTGCCGAAATTGGACTCACATAAATAACATAGTCGACAATGACCAAGGTCTTTGATTTTTATCCCCATTTGATTCCAACCAAACTTCACTACACTCTCAATTGTCTTACAAGGAGCTGGATTCCGATTATTTCGCAGTGAGTATACTGCATAATATTTACATTTTTGAATACAACACTTCTCAGTGAAAGTTTTATCATTTGCAGCTACGCCCAGATTAGTGGGGAACAGATAGAACTATATCACACATCTAATATCAGGTTCTACAACTGATCAAGTTGGACTCTGAATTTTTCGGAGTAAGTGTACTGCACTAATTATTAAGTGTTGATCTACACAAACCAAAGCCAAGTTATTTTATCCTCAGCTTTAACTGGAACACTAGAAAAAGAACTCTTTAGGACATGCGCCTCTTTATCCACTATCCACATTTCTAAACAGTCATTTGGGAGAGACTGATAGAAGGCAGCGGTTCACAAATAAGGGGAGTATTATTCTTGTCATATCTATACTGATATTGTTATAACATCTACCATATCCTGTATAGAATTACTTTGTGTATCCAATTTTTGATTCATGTTGGGTCTGAAGCAGCCGCTGCTATTGATTTTGACATCAAAGATGTGTTTCTTGTTTTGGGTTGCACAGATGTCCATCCAGAGCGTTGAGGCTTGGGTGTATTTTTCTTTGATTGCTCAACTTGGTCGTTATTTCGGATCCTAGGAAGTGAGGGTTGAAGGATATCCAGCTACTTGCAAAAGTGTTCCAGGTCACCTGGTTCTTTGTATATGAAGGTTTTGTCTTCTTTAGTTACTTTGATAGCAAATGGGAATCCCCACCTGTACTGGATCCCCAGTTCCTTCAGATGAAGAGTAAGGTATCTTGCCTCCTTCCATTTTGCAAGTGTGATCGGGCTAAGATCTGTATATATTTTAATTGAGTCCTCACCAAACCTTATCTGCACTTTTTTTTGCATGAAGCCTGTAGGATTCGTTCTTTATCTCCATACTTGTGACAGCAAAGTATAATATCTCTCGGCGGGGCTGTAGCAGAGGGTTTTGCTTTCAGGGCCCTATGTGCCCTGTCCAGACTGATATTATCATCTTTCTCAGCACCTAGTAAATATTGAAATAAATTTTGCAGGTATGATTGTATTTGAGCAGGAAGGATTTTCTCAGGAACCCCACGGATCCTCAGATTACTATGGCGGCCCCTGTTATCCAAATCATCTACCTGCATTCGCAATTGATTTATGGTTGTTTTCTGTTGTTGTAGGGCAGTGTTCATATAGTCTGCCGACTGTGCAATCTCCTCTGTGTGTTCCTCTAAGTATAGCACTCTGTTCCCCAGCTCATTAATGTCCCTCTTGACTTCAGCTATACCATCTTTTATTACCTTGCTGACCTGGTTCATAAAAGCAGAGCTGTTTTTGTAGTTAGATTGCCCAAATCTGCCCTGGTAATAGTGGAATCATCTCTTGTTAGAGAAGTGTTGTTCGTGTTATCAATAGAGGCAGATTCCATTTCATCTGTGAATTGTTGTTCCATAGCTTTAAAAAAAAGAATTAAGCTTCCCTCCATTCCGATTAGAACCTTTAGTGGATTTATCCGCTCTGCTAGTGGATTTTGCTGTCATTACTGCCTTGTGTGGCTGTATACTGTGTTGTTGGTATAAATTTGTGCACTTATTGTATTTGTGCAAATTTGTCCCCCTTATTGTTGCCCCTTTAATAAAAATTGGGCCCCAATCAAGTGTTTGTTGTGTTTGCGTTCATGAATAAACTTGAGGAGTGGGTCATTACCGTATATGTATTCTTGAAGCTCCAGACTCACTGTATCTGACTCCACTTGCTTAACTGCTCCCCTAAGGGTATATCCTGCCATTTATTGCACTTGCCAAGATTGAGCCTGTATCCTGAGTCTTTGACTCTTAATCCCCCTGAAGTGCGCTATGCAGGGCCTGTCACAGGAATCCTGCTTCTTCAGTTGCGGACTTCGGGACTCGCACTTTTCCTGTGAGACAGGAAGCATACGTGATAGGCCGCAGCTCGGTACCTCCGGTGGTCTGGCTTTTCAGCAGCTTTTTACTAAGTCCCTTGTCCTCCTGATGCTCTACATTGCAGGTTGTGCTGTTGAGGGTAATTTGTGTAGTCTTATACTGTCATTCCATAGCCTTTGGAAATGATCACTACCAGAGCTCTAAATCAATGTGGCCATGCTGGTTTGTGTCCAGCTCCGCTCCCCTAAAGCTCAATTTTTTAATAAAAAAACACAGCACAAATTTGGAGGTAATTGGGGCACATTTTGAAAATAAACCAGAGAGCTTGCGGTAGCAGTAACTATCCACTTGTAATGGCTGGTTATTTATTGTGCGCGCGGAAACAGGCAAATTTGGTGTTTATGGGTACGCAATAAATGTGTGCTCTATTTGTAATCTAGCCCTTAAAGGGACACTGAACACAAATATTTTCTTTCGTGATTCAGATAGAGCATAACATTTTAAGCAACTTTTTAATTTACTCCTATTATCGAATTGTATTCATTCTCTTGGTATCTTTATTTGAAATGCAAAATTGTAAGTTTAGATGCTGGCCCATTTTTGGTGAACAACCTGGGTTATTCTTGCTGATTGGTGGATAAATTCATCCACCAATAAAAAAATGCTGTCCAGAGTCTGAACCAAAAAAAAAAGCTTAGATGCATTCTTTTTCAAATAAAGATAGCAAGAGAACGAAGAGAAATTGATAAGAGGAGTACATTAGAAAGTTGCTTAAAATGTTATGCTCTATCTGAATCACAAAAGAAAAAATCTGGGTTCAGTGTCTCTTTAATAGCATACGTTTTACAAGTTGTGGAAGAAAAAGAATAATTACATGCTTTGCATGTCCCGCAACAGTGAAACCCATCTAGATTATTGAGAGTGAGGGATGGTTTAGGTTTCATGCCTTTTTTTTTTTTAGAGAGAGGATGCTAATATATTCTTAAAAGAATTGACCTTACAATAAATAATTTTAGGTTTCACTGGGATGATCTTTTTTAAAATGTCATCTAACTCTAATATATGTCAATGTCTTCTGATAATATTATTACTTTCATATACTCTTTATTAAATGTAGTCAGAAAAGGAGGAGAGGTAGCATGGTCTTTTTCTTTCGAACCTGTTTTTCCTGTCAATACATCTCCTCTATCTTTAGAGGCAACACAAATCCTATCCTTCTCAATTTCTTTCCGATTGTAACCCTTCTCTATAAATCTGTTGTATAATTTGAGCTTGTTGTATGAAATCTTCTGCATAGCTGCAGTTGTCTGGCTATTATTGCTTATATATGTATTGGCATCACAAGGTTTAAAGACTTTTTTTATTGTGACTTTTTGTTCCCTATTTGTATAGATAAAAATAGAAAAACTATTTGAGAGGGGTGTACTGTAGAGATAAATTTTAAAGACAGA
Organism: Bombina bombina; assembly: GCF_027579735.1. Taxonomy (NCBI): domain Eukaryota; kingdom Metazoa; phylum Chordata; class Amphibia; order Anura; family Bombinatoridae; genus Bombina; species Bombina bombina. The sequence goes on from NC_069500.1 coordinate 510,095,603, forward strand.
ACATTATGGTTTATATACGTGACAAACGTATCTATCTAATTAATATTACCCCTCCAAATACATGTTATATCAGTTATGTAGCCATGCCAGGAAACAGACAGCTAGATTATGAGTTTTGCGTTATGAGTGAAAAAGCATCACAAGCATGTACCGCACACCTTTTTGGCCGTCACGCAGCATCAGTAGCGCACTTTTTAAAAAGTCCTTTTTCAATGGGACTTTCATAGCGCCAGAATTACAAGTTTGCCTGGGAGTCCAAAAAGCAAGCGGTACACCCTATAACCACAAGGTTCGTACTGCTATCTAAAGTCAGTAGTTATGAGTTTTACGTTAAAAAGCTGTACCATAAAACTCATAACTAAAGTGTTTAAAAGTACACTAACACCCATAAACTACCCATTAACCCCTAAACCGAGGCCATCCTGCATCGCAAACACTATAATAAATTAATTAACCCATAATCTGCCGCTCAGGACATCGCCGCCACTTAAAAAATGTATTAACCCCTATTCCGCCGTTCCCCAACATCGTCGCCACTATAATAAACCTATTAACCCCTTTAACCCGCCACCCTCCTGCATGTTAAACACTATTTAAATATTATTAGCCCCTAATCTGCCGTCCGCCCAGACCGCCGCAATATATTAACCCCTAAACCTAACCCTAACGTAACCCTAAGCCTAAGTCTAACCCTAACACCCCCTAACTTAAATATAATTAAAATAAATCTAAATAAAACTTACAATTATTACCTAAATAACCTATTTAAAACTAAATACATACTTACCTATAAAATAAACCCTTAGCTAGCTACAATATAACTAATAGTTACATTGTAGCTAGCTTAGGTTTTATTTTTATTTCACAGGTAAGTTTGTATTTTTTTTAACTAGGTAGACTAGTTAGTAAACAGTTATTAACTATTCACTAACTACCTAGTTAAAATAAATACAAAGTTACATGTAAAATAAAACCTAACATTACAATAAAATAAAACCCCCCAAATAAAAACCTATTTAAATAAACCTAAGCTAACCATTGCCCTGAAAAGCATTTAGCTCTTTTGCCATGCCCTTAGCTCTTTTACGAAGTGCCCAAACCCTAAGCTAAAAATAAAACACACCCAAAAAAAACTTAAAAAAACCTAACTCTAACCCCCAAAGATCCATTTACATTGTTCGAAGTCTGGACATCCATCCTCCTCCAGCCGGCGAAGTCCTCATCGAAGCGGGCAGAAGTCCTCATTGAAGTGGGCAGAAGTCTTCATCCAAGCGGGCAGAAGTCCTCACTGAAGCGGGCCGAAGTCTTTATCCAGACGGCATCTTCTATCTTCATCCATCCGGCGCGGAGCGGGTCCATCTTCAAGACATCCGGCGCAGAGCATCCTCTTCTTCCGATGGTCGCTAAAGAATGAAGTTTCCCTTTAAGTTACGTCATCCAAGATGGCATCCTTTACATTCTGATTGGCTGATAGAATTCTATCAGCCAATAGGAAGTAAAGGTGAAAAAATCCTATTGGCTGTTGCAATCAGCCAATAGGATTGAGCTTTCATCCTATTGGCTTATCCAATCAGCCAATAGGATTGAGCTCACATTTTATTGGCTGATTGGTATAGCCAATAGAATGCAAGCTCAATCCTATTGGCTGATTGCAACAGCCAATAGGAATTTTTCACCTTTAATTCCTATTGGCTAATAGAATTCTATCAGCCAATCGGAATGTAAGGGACACCATCTTGGATGACATCACTTAAAGGGAAACTTCATTCTTCAGCAACCATCGGAAGAAGAGGATGCTGGATGCCGGTTGCCAGATGTCTTGAAGATGAAACTGCTCCGCGCCGGATTGATGAAGATAGAAGATGCAGTCTGGATGAAGACTTCTGGCTGCTTGGATGAGGACTTCTGCCCGCTTGGATGAAGACTTCTGCACGCTGCAATGAGGACTTTGCCGGCTGGAGGAGGATGGATGTACGGACTTCAAAAACTGTAAGTGGATCTTCGGGGGTTAGTGTTAGGTTTTTCAGATATTAACCCCTAAACCTAACAACCCACTAACTATATATTAAATATTAACTCATCCCTATCTTATAATAAATTAAATCTTACCTTAAGAATTAAAATAAACTATATTAAACTATGAATTAACCTATCCTATTATACTAAAATTACATTAAACTATATTAAACTATTAATTAATCTACCCTAACTGTTATAATAAAATTACATTAAACTATATTAAACTGTTAATTAATCTACCCTAACTATTATAATAAAATTACATTAAACTAGCAATTAAATTAACTATATTATATATTTAAAAACCTAACCCTACTCAAGTTATTTAAATCTAAAATAAAAAACAATTAAGTTACAAAAAATAAAAACAACTAAGTTACAAAAAATAAAAAACACTAAGTTACACAAAATAAAAAATAAATTATCAAATATTAAAACTAATTACACCTAATCTAATAGCCCTATGGAAATAAAAAGCCCCCCCCCCCCCCAAAATGAAAAAAACCCTAGCCTACAATAAACAACCAATGGCCCTTAAAAGGACCTTTTGCGGGGCATTGCCCCAAAGAAATCAACTCTTTTACCTGCAAAAAAAATACAAACACCCCCCCACAGTAAAACCCACCACCCACTCAACCAACCCCCCCAAATAAAACCCTATCTAAAAAACCTAAACTCCCCATTGCCCTGAAAAGGGCATTTGTATGGGCATTGCCCTTAAAAGGGCATTTAGCTCTTTTTCTGCCCAAAGTCCCTAAGCTAAAAAAAACCCCACCCAATAAACCCTTAAAAAAACTTAACACTAACCCCGAAGATTCACTTACAGTTTTTGAAGACCAAACATCCATCCTCCACGAAGCGGCAGAAGTCTTCATCCAACCGGGCAGAAGTGTTCATCCAGACGGCATCTTCTATCTTCATCCATCAAGCGCGGATCGGCTCCATCTTCAAGACATCTGGCGCGGAGCATCCTCTTCTTCCGACGTCCTCTCAACAATGAAGATTCCTTTAAATGATGTCATCCAAGAAATGATGTCATCCAAGATGGCGTCTCTTAGATTCCGATTGGTTGATAGAATTCTATCAGCCAATAGTAATCAAGGCGGAATTCAATCAGCCAATAGGATTGATCTCTCATTCTGTTGGCTATTCCAATCAGCCAATAGAATGAGAGCTCAATCCTATTGGCAGATTTCAACAGCCAATAGGATTTTTTCCACCTTAATTCCTATTGGCTGATAAAATTCTATCAGCCATTCGGAATCTAAGAGACGCCATCTTGGATGACTTCATTGAAAGGAAACTTCATTGTTGAGAAGACATCGGAAAAAGAGGATGCTCTGCGCTGGATGTCTTGAAGATAGAGCCACTCCGCGCCGGATGGATGAAGATAGAAGATGCTTGGATGAAGACTTCTGCCGGCTTCGTTGAGGACTTCTGCCGCATCGTTGAGGATGGATATTGGGTCTTCAAAAACTGTAAGTGGATCTTCGGTGGTTAGTGTTAGGTTTTTTTAAAGGTATATTGGGTGGGTTTTATTTTTAGCTTAGGGACTTTTAAGGGCAATGCCCATACAAATGCCCTTTTCAGGGCAATGGGGAGCTTAGGTTTTTAAGTAGGGTTTTATTTGGGGGGGTTGGTTGTGTGGGTGGTGGACTTTACTGTGGGGTGGTGTTTGTATTTTCTTTTACAGATAAAAGAGCTGATTTCTTTGGGGCAATGCCCCGCAAAAGGCCCTTTTAAGGGCCATTGGTAGTTTATTGTAGGCTAGGGGTTTTTTTTATTTGGGGGGGGGGGGTGGGTTTGATAGGGCTATTAGATTAGGTGTAATTAGTTTTTTATTTTTTTGTAACTTAGTTGCTATTTATTTTGTGTAATTTAGTTTTTTTGTTATTTTTTTGTAATTTAGCTAATTGTTTTGAATTTAGTTAATTGTATTTAATTTAGGGAATTTATTTAATTGTAGGGTTAGGTTAGGTGTTAGTGTAAGACAGGTTAGGTCAATTTGTATTTATTTTAGCTAGGTAGTTATTAAATAGTTAATAACTATTTAGTAACTATTCTACCTAGTTAAAATAAATACAAACTTGCCTGTAAAATAAAAATAAGACCTAAGATAACTACAATGTAACTATTAGTTATATTGTAGCTATCTTAGGGTTTATTTTACAGGTTAGTATTTAGTTTTAAATAGGAATAATTTAGGTAATAATTGTAGGTTTTGTTTATATTTATTTGAATTATATTTAAGTTAGGGGGTGTTAGGGTTAGGGTTAGACTTAGGTTTAGGGGTTAATAAATATAATATAGTGGCGGTAGGTGGCAGGAATGTTAGGAACAGCAGATTAGGGATTAATATTATTTAACTAGTGTTTGCAAGGTAGGAGTGCGGCGCTTTAGGGGTTAATATGTTTATTCTAGTGGCGGCGATGTCCGGAGCGGCAGCTTATGGGTTAATCATTTTATTATAGTGTTTGCTATGTGGGAGGGCCTCAGTTTAGGGGTTAATAGATCATTTATGGGTGTTAGTGTACTTTTTAGCAGTTTAGTTATGAGCTTTATGCTACAGTGTTGTAGTGTAAAACTCATAACTACTGACTTTAAAATGCATAACAAATCTTGACGGGGTAGGCTGTACGGCTCACTTTTTGGCCTCTCAGCACAAGCTTGTAATACCAGCGCTATGGAAGTCCCATAGAAAAAAAGACTATACGCAATTTGCGTAAGATGATTTGCGGTTAGGCCAAAAAAGTGTGCAGTGCCACTAAATCTCCAAGACTCGTAATACCAGCGGTAGTAAAAAAGCAGTGTTATGAGGCTTGTGACGGATACCCCGGCTACCATGACTGGGTAGCTCTGCCAAACGGGTCCTTCTTCCTCCCTGGTGACTCCAGTTATGTAGCCCAAGAAAATGATTCTAGCATTGGCCCACCTAAATGACTAGACAGACTAGCATTCAGGTGAAATTAATGACTTTATTGGGACAAACACACATCTTTTATACATACAACTCATCTTGATAAAACAGGAGACAATGCTACAGTTTTTCCACCATTCCCGCCCCTCCAGACAGGCTAGTGCCGGCCATAGCAGCCATGGTTCTCCATATTCCCAGTACCCAGGGGTGGCGGTTTTCAGGGTGATTCCGGGGGAGCGACGGCACTTGCAGGGTGTCATTTTAAAGCTCTAGGTTTCCAGAACCTATGTGATCCATGGCTGGGGACTGGAGTTATTCTGGTTTAAACGTCCAGGGAGAATAGGGGTTATAGGGGGAACCCCCGGTTCCCAAGGGAGCTCCCTTCCGGCAATCATCCCACCTCTGGGCCACCCTGAGAGGCAGCAAACCCCAGAAGAGCAGAGCTCTGGGACAAAGGGCCACTGGAGCGACCTGGGTCAAAGGGCACCAGTAATCCTGGATGATGCGGCCAACTGGTAGTTCCAGGGGCCCGGCCGGCCTAAGGGGAAAGTGGCTGTTAGTGACCAGTTCTTCCAAGACGACATTCAACACACAAAACAAGTGGAGCAGAAGGGCTGGGGAATCGTAGTTGCTCTGAGGAACCCAAAAACGCAGAGAGACAGCAAGGGTGAGGTTGTAGGGGGTGGGAGTTCAACCCTTGCAACCCGGTATCCGTGCCAAGGCTTAACACTGCTTTTTTACTCATAACGCAAGACTCGTAATCTAGCCGTTAGTTTTTATTTTTTGTAACTTAGTTGTTATTTTTTGTAACTTAGTAATTCTTTATTGTAGATTTAAATAACTTGAGTAGGGTTAGGTTTTTAAATATATAATATAGTTAATTTAATTGTTAGTTTAATGTAATTTTAGTATAATAGTTAGGGTAGGTTAATTAATAGTTTAATATAGTTTAATTTAATTCTAAAGCTAAGTTTACATTTATTATAAGATAGGGATGAGTTAATATTTAATGTAAAGTTAGTGGGTTGTTAGGTTTAGGGGTTAATAGCTGAATTTAGTTTATGGCGATGTGGGGGGCTGGCGGTTTAGGGGTTAATAGGTTTAGTAAGTGGTAGTGATATGGGAGGCCAGGGGTTTAGGGGTTAATACATTTATTTAGTTACGGTGGGCTCCGGGAGCGGAGGGATAGGGGTTAATAACTTTATTAAGTTGCGCCGGTGTTGGGGAGTGGCGGGATAGGGGTTAATAACTTTATTAGAGTTGCGGTGGGCTCCAGTAGAGGAGGTATAGGGGTTAATAACTTTATTAGAGTTGCAGCAGTGTCGGGGAGTGGCGGTATAGGGGTTAATAACTTTATTTAGTTGCGGCGGGGTCCAGGAGAGGCGGTATAGGGGTTAAACATTTTAGTATAGTGGCGGTGTTTAGTGACAGGGTATAAATAAAGCGGAGGGATAGGGGTTAATAACTTTATTAGAGTTGCGGCGGTGTAGGGGAGGAGTGGTGTTATAGGGGTTAAACATTTTAGTATAGTGGCGGTGTTTAGTGACAGGGTATACATAAAGCTGGAAAAAAGCAGAATAGCAGCGAGATCGATAATTGTTAGTTAGCAACAGTCCGATGCTCATCGCCCCGTACTTGGTGCACGGCTTTTTGACAGCTTTTTTGATAAATAAGGAGAGCGTATTCAGGTCCGCGGCCGCAATGTTAGGCGAGCATATTGGTGCTGGCGAATGCAGCACAGTTGGCGGCTTGATAAGTAGGCCTCTGTGTGCGCATGGCCATTCCACAGATTTGGAGGGAAAAAAAATCATCATTAAACTACAATTTATTTTTTGGTTAAAATACATTTTTTATCATCATAAATAAACTTTAGTAAATGGGGATCTAAACCCTTACTATGTTAAATTACAGAATAGAGGGAAGTTATCCATACATTGCCTGGTTGCCTCTCTACTTCATTAAGAATATTTAGTACATGAGAAATATCTTTTCAGTAAGATTTAGCTTGTTGGGCATATTTTTGCAAATGGGAATCAATAAAGCAAGATAGATTCAATGTTAAGGAATCAATACCACTTAAAAGTGGATGGCCTGGGGGGTGTAATAGGTCTTTATGCAATTTGGGTAAGAAATAAATATTGGGGTAATTGAATCTTTTTTGAGTAGAAAGTCAAAAGTTGATTTATGTATCAACTCTTTCTGGAGTGTCTGAATCAACAGATTTTCTAACTCCTTAAAAAACGCTTTTTTAGGATTATCTTTAGAATTTGATACGTTTTTGCATCTCCTTTTTTAAGGTAATATTGTCTATTCATAATGACTACCCCTTCCCCCTTGTTCACCTCTTTAATTTCTATGTCTTCTATTTTATTTAGAACTTCTAAGATTTCCAATTGTTGCTTAATGAAATTACTTTTGAATTTATAATTTTGATGATTTGATCTTTAACATCTTTCATAATTCATAATGAGTTTTTACAAACACCTCAATATTTGTTCCTTTATTATTTACAAGTTAAAAAGTTAAAGGATTTTTTTAAAAAAATCTTGTTTTTCCTGGATGTTTTTGGGTAATATAACTAAAAGCAGCATTATCTTTATGTAAAACAAAACATTTAACAATTAAAGAACGTAAATATTTTTGTCTGTCCAGAAACAGCTGAAAGGATTTGATGTATCCTAGGATCTGAAGGAGCCTGAAGTTCCCTGTAGTGTCTTTGCGGTCTATGTTTATTATTAGATACTCGTCCTATGTCTAAATTATGTTCAAAATTAAGCTCTTTTTTTGGGTTCTTTTTTTTATATATATATAAATATTATCGCCATTGAAATCTTATTTATCTCTACAAGAGTTATTAAATGTAAAATTACTCATTTGTTCATCAATCATAAGGGGATTGGAGAATTTAAGCTATGAGGAGAGGCTAGCCAAACTGGGTCTGTTTTCTTTAGAAAAAAGGCACTTGAGAGGTGACATGATTACTTTATATAAATATATTCAAGGCCCATATACAGAGATGGCAGAAGCTCTGTTTTTTCCATGAAAATTGTTTGTGACAAGAGGTCACGATTTAAGGTTGGAGGAAAGGAGATTTAATCTCCTGCAACAGAAACGTTTTTTCACTGTAAGAGCAATAAAATTGTGGAACTCATTACCAAAGGAGGTAGTGAATGCCAATACCCTAGATATAGTTAAAAATTGTTTGGATACATTTCTGTCTATAACCAGAATTCATAGATATAATTGCTAGTATTAAATGGGTCACCTTTTAGTGGGATTATTTAAGTTTAACTGGAGCTTGTAAGTTTTTTAGATTAGTATAGGTTGAACTTGATGGATTTCAGTCTTTTTTCAACCTCATCTACTATGTTACTATGTTAAGTTCTGTAACTTTATTTTTGATATTTTCAAATTGATTTAAACTAGTAATCATTTCTCAATTTCTTTCAAATTGCTATCTTGAAACTCTTATAAAACATTTATCATAACTAATAAACATTTATGCAGTGCTGCATTCCATTTTCACATGAACTCTGAATTGTCCTATCCAAAGGCAGGAACTTTATTAACCCGTAGGCCTCTAGGAACCAAATCCTCATCCAGGTACCTGCAAAGGAAGGTAACTTTCACCAATGTTTTCATTTCCTTATTATACATTTTTTCTAATTGAAACAATATTGTGTCATGGGGGCCTATTTATTAAAGGTCTTGCGGACCTAATCCAACAGTGCGGATCAGGTCCGCAAGACCTCGCTGAATGCGGAGAGCAATGCGCTCCGCATTTAACATTGCACCAGCAGCTCACAAGAGCTGCTGGTGCAACGCCACCCCCTGCTGACTGGCGGCCAATCGGACGCCAGCAGGGAGGTGTCAAACAACCCGATTGTACTCGATCGGGTTGATTTCCGGCGATTCCTGTCCGCCTCATCAGAGTAAGCGGACAGGGTTATGGAGCAGCGGTCTTTAGACCGCTGCTTCATAACTGGTGTTTCTGGCGAGTCTGAAGACTCGCCAGAAACACGGGTCCACAAGCTCCGTTCGGAGCTTGATAAATGGGCCCCATGATCTTTATCCCCTGGTTACACACAATTAAATTTGGAGTCATTTTTAGTTTGTCGTAATTCCTTGCAACCATTTAAAGTATTACTAGGCATATTGTATACCAAAGGAAGCAACAATAAATGGATTGCCTAGGTCCTCCTTCACCGTATAGGTCAAGTTGTTTTTTGCGGCACTGTGTCTCTCGGGAAAACCAAGCTGAAAGGTTGTCTGTTTTCTCATTCCGGCTCCAATTCCCGCAATCCCCTCGAAAGAACAGTGGGTCCAGAATAGTTATGGTAAAAAAAAATCCATCTAATAACTGTGGTCAATCAAACTATAGTTAATTTGATAAAAAAAAAAATTCAATTACTTATTTTACAAAAATTTAAATAATTAATTGAGTTAAAATTGTTATCAAATTGACTATAGTTTGACTGACCACAGTTATTAGATTGCTTTTTTCCTTACCATGACGAACAATGATGTAGCCCTAATGTGAACCACCTCCCAACACCTGTGTAAAGGGTGTGTTGAGAGGTGGGTAGGCAGGGCCTTTCTCGCTATATATAGTTGTACTCTGGGTAGGATTAGCACATCTTATTTTTTTATGAATCTAGGACTATTAGTGTCCTTATTTTTTATGAACTTTGAAATATTCCTTAAAAATGGCTTCCCATACCCACATCTGTACCTGTTAAAACACATTTTGATTCTACGGGTGACAAAAATAAAACAGTTTATTCATACTGCAGCTTTATTTTAATAGACATAAAATGTATAATTTTACTGTGGTTGCAAGCTTTGTGTCTCACACAGGAGAAAAAAACACTACATGTCAACATAAGTATTTTTTTATTTTCTGCTTTCATTTCCCTTTTATTATGCTTATTAATAGCGATAATTTACTATTAAGGTGTTTTCAGATAACATGATATGCCCATGTTTATTAACTACTTTTTCTCTTTTCCTAACCTAAATATTAAATCATATAATAGATTCTAGCTATTTCCTTATGTGAGTTTATGCTTGCACTCTAACTTCATATTGCATATTGATAATTTATAGTTATTGTTTTTCATTCATGTCCATGCGTCCTTGGGGTGTTTTGAACTTATTGCATCGCACTGCATTACAGCAGGGAATTAAATGTCCCCAATAAAAACAACCTATATCCATATTAAAGTAAAAAAAAAACATGCAAAGAATTTGTTGGCATTAGTTATAGAAACTATGTAAATGGAGACTTGGCTATTAATAATGAATTGTTATTCAGCTTTTTCTACACATAGTATTTTTAAGAAACCTTTGAACCTCACTATTACGTAGGCTGTAGATGAAAGGATTAAGTAGAGGTGTCATTACGCTATTGAGAATAGCAACCACTTTGTTAAGGCTAGCCGAAGAGCTTTCAACTGAGCGAACATATATGAAGATGGCGCTGCCATATACTAAGGACACAACAGTGAAGTGAGATGTGCAGGTGGAGAAAGCTTTCTTTTTTCCATCAGCAGATGGGATTGATAGAATAGTAAAGAGAATGTTGCAGTAGGATACCAAAGTCATGATGAATGACCCAAGAATCACAATGGAAACGTAAATGGAGGCAAACAGATCAAAGTTTCGAATGTCAGAGCAACTTCTCTTAGCCACAGTAGAGCAATCACAGAAGAAGTGATTTAATTCAAAGGGACCACAAAAGTTAAAATCAAACATCTGGACTATAGGATAAATTAAAGAAAAGAATCCTGTAACCCAACATGAATAGATTAACAAAAAGCAAGTCCTGATGGAGATGATTAAGTTGTATCTCAGAGGATGACATATAGCTGCATAACGATCCACTGACATAACTGCAAGAAGATAAAATTCTGTGATACCAAGAGATGAATAGATATAACACTGAATAATGCACCCAAGTAGATTGATAGTCCTATTGTTACTTGCCAAGATTGTGAGAAGATTTGGGACAGTGGAGGATATAAACCAGATGTCCAAAAATGCCAGGCTGCAAAGAAAGTAATACATTGGGGTGTGGAGACGTTTGTTCAACCAGATTATCACAATTATTGTCAGATTACCCAATAAAGAAATAGAATATATAATAGAAAACAAGACCAGAACAGATAACTGTATCCTTGGCTCAAAAGTAAATCCAACAAGAGTAAATTTAGTCTGAAAAGAGGATCTGTTTGTATGCATGATTTGCAAATATACTGTAGATAGATTCATCGGTGGATCATAAAGTGAGAGACCTATCAGAGACAAAGTATAAGATAAATCCTATTATAAATATATATATATATATATATATATATATATATATATATATATATATATAATATATATATATATATATATATATATATATATATATATATATATATATATATATATATATATATATATATATATATATATATATATATATATATATGAAAGAGATATATCTCACAGCACCATTATACATATAGGCCAGAATAATCAACCATGATCTGCAATATTAGTATGTAGCAGACCAGGGGTGCTGGACAGTAGTGTCGTATAGAATAAAAAACCAGGAGAAAAAGTGGTAAAAAACCACAAGTCTACTTTAGACTGCACTGATTAATAAATGGCAATTTAGAAAACTCCAGGAAAATGGGGAACAGATGGACAAAGTGAAAAATCACACTGATACAGTGACCTGTACAGAATTGTACCATTTATTCAATACTGCTAAATTCTAAGAAGCAATACCTCAAACAAACAAATAATAAATAATAATAAAATAAAATTATGTTAAACACATAGATAAAGTAGTAACCACAGATACTAATGTGTCGACACTGATAGATTAGTCATCAAGCTTCTAACAAAAGACCATCCCGGGAGGTACGTAAATAATAATGTCCATAAAGAAATAATTTAAGTGCAATAATGAAATTCCTGAAGTGCACATAGTATTAACAGGACATCTGCTTAAAGTTCTCCATAGAATGATAATGCTGGTTGAACAGCGCAAAACTGTATACAATAAGAGGGAGCTGCTAGAGTTGAATAACCCCTGTATATGATTTCATGTACTGTCCAGTGTAGAAAAGAACAGTCTGGTTATGACAAGTGTATTGATCAATTATATCACAACGCTAGGGTGGCTTTAGCAGCAACTTACAGAAGAAGCAACAATTTAGAGATGGCACACGGATACCTGTATCAGGGATAACTCCTTTCTCACCTGACCCATCCTTGGACGGTCCGCACCATGCCTTTAGCTCTTCACACTGTTATATCCACTTTTTTTTCCCCTGATGCAAATGAAGGTAAATGTTTGCACTCACCCTAGCGTTCTTACAATGTCCAAACTCGACTTAGATACAGGGGTTAACAGTCTCTACCTCAATATCGCTCCTCAGACTATTTCCATCCGGTCGACCAAAAGGAACAAAGGGGTTCAGCTGCTAACCCAGTGTTATGCCACTACGCGCGTTTCACCCGCACAAGGCTAATTTCAAATCGGGCTTCGTCAGGTCATGTTTCTCAATCCGATTGGATCTTGCATATTTATTTACGTGATTCCACGTGACGTCAGAAAGGTGAAATGTTAACAATGTTACTGTGGTATCCATTGTTAAATAGGGTATTGCAACATTTTGTTTTCAATTAGATAAACTTACTAGTACATAGAATTTTAAACAGAATCTAGGAAATATATAGAATGAATGACAAATGCCTATTCACGGCCATTTGGCCTTACATATGGCAGAAAAAATATATAATATATCTGTTTTATCATTCAGTTATTTATCTAAGTTACGATGCACAGTTTTTTAACGGGTTTCAAAAAACACTTAAATAACTAATTTCTATGGTATTTTAGCGAGAGTCTCTCATGTTATATTATTTTAAAATTACAGAGCAAGGGATATAGAACATATTTAGTAACCAGAATTTGCAAGAATGGGGTTCATTTTATTATAGCGATATATGTATTCATAAATCCAAATCATTCACAAAAAGCACAAATTTTACAAATTTTACATGTGTCTGATTGAATGACCTATATTCAATACATAACTTGCTACAATTTTGCTAGTGTCAGTAAATGACACTCAAATAGACAGTCATTCATAGGAAGGGAAATAAATGAACCAAGTAGCAGGATGAGGAAGAGGTTAATGTGGCTGTAAAATCACTCAGTGTGGTAGGTAATGGGTGATAATTCCATTAAGAGCAACATATACAAGAAGCAAGTAACAAATGTTCGTAAGAAATGTTCCCTTTTCAGCTGAGATGCTGCTCCTTATATGTGGATTCCTATTGCTATCAAGTGTCCACAATAACAGTGGGGAAATAAATCCCTGAATGCAACGTGAGGAAACAGTACCTGCTTACAAGTAATATGTCTGTGTTTGGAATCCGGCTCAGCGCACTCACCGATCTGTCCTCTCGAAGTCCAGGCTCCGTTACAGATGCTGTCGGTCGACCGCCCCGCACCTCAACTGCTGCTTGTCTTTCCTTTGTTCTCCAGTCATCCCTACGAAGACCAGGCTTCGTCACAGTGGGTCCCGGTAAGAAAACGCTGCACCGATGTGCAGCCGCTAGCTTCTCTGAAGCCGTCAAACCGGAAATGACCGCAATACTCTGTGAACCAATACTTTTTTACTCCACATGTATCTTTGTATCTCCATGAACTTTTTAATGCTTTTGCATCAATAAAAGCTACGTTTTACTTTATTGTTGCTGCTCAACGCTCTTTCTCTTTGGGTTGGATTCATAGGAAGGGAGCATAGTTTATTTCCTCGTTCAAACCACTAGGGGTTAATGCTTTTAAGTTAAAGATCCACTTACATTCCCTTTGCAATAGTAGTTTATCAATATCTCCTCCTCTATTTTTGAGATCTACTTTCTCTAAGCCCATACATTTTAAATGGTTTTTATTACTTTGATGGAAGGATTGAAAATGTCTAGCTACACTACTGGTATTAATTTCATTTTCTATATCTCTTTTATGCTCTTTAATTCGTTCTCTCATTTCTCTGTAAGTTTTTCCTATGTAATACATGGGACAGTCGCAAAACACTATATATATATATATATCTCCTTCTGATCTACAATTTATCCTCCCTATTACCTTATGGGTAGTACCCCATTTATCTACAAAATAAGATGTTTGCTGCATATTTTTACAGACTGAGCATTTTTTGCATTTCAAATTTCCATCTTTTTGAGAAACTTTCCCCAACCAGTTTTGTTTTTCCTGTCGAATATAGTAACTGGACACCAATTTGTCCTTTATATTAGGCGCCTTTCTAGGTGTCATAAGGGGCCTGTCTCCAACTATTAATCTAATTTCATTGTCAATTGTTAGGACATCCCCGTGTATTTGTAAAATGGCTCGTATGTCATTCCATTTATTATTGTACTGACTGATTAATCTAATAGTTAATTCTGAATCTTTGAGTCTTTCCTTATAGAGTAATTCATCTCTTGTTTGCTCCATAGCTGCTCCATATGCTTTTTTTTTTTTTTAGCAGTATTGGATAAATGGCACAATTCTGTACAGGTCACTGTATCAGTGTGATTTTTCACTTTGTCCATCTGTTCCCCATTTTCCTGGAGTTTTCTAAATTGCCATTTATTAATCAGTGCAGGCTAAAGTAGACTTGTGGTTTTTTACCACTTTTTCTCCTGTTTTTTTATTCTGTACGACACTACTGTCCAGCACCCCTGGTCTGCTACATACTAATATTGCAGATCATGGTTGATTATTCTGGCCTATATGTATAATGGTGCTGTGAGATATATCTCTTTCACTTTAATTCCCCAATCCTGATATACAAGGATTTTTCTTATCCCACTAGCACATTGGATATTTTTAGGGATTTGTGGCACATTTGGCACTGTTGAAAACACACTGATCAGAGCAAGATGGCGGGTTTAAATGAAACAGAATGGGAATTTGATATAAACGATACATTCTCTATACCTGGAAAGGAAGGAGTAAGTAATGAATCGGAAACTGGCCAAAAGGCCAATGATAATAATACGGTATATACAAATGCTTCAAAGATTATAAACAAAAATTAATTAAAGAACAAAAATTAAAATGGGAGATTTCTAGCCTTGAAAAATATTTAGAAAATAAAATGATCCCCAGAGGTTTACGAATAAAAAAAAAGCCAGGAGCAAATTTAAATGACCCCCTAACAGACAACTTTAAAATTAAATGGGAAGAATTTGCAAATACGTGTTCTTTAGGATGGATGAATCTCATGTTAGATGAGATTAAATTGAGAAAAGAAAAAATTAAGGAAGAACTAACCCCACTAGAAGAAAAATTAATAATATGGGAGAATAAAGATGAACATACAAGATTAATGGATCTAACTAAAATGGAAATTAGGAAGATACATGAAAATATTAAATATAGGAAAAAACGCAAATTCCAACGTGATTGGGGGGACTACCAAGATGGAAAAATCTATGATTACTCTTTAAGACTTACTAGTAGTTCAGAATCAGAACTATCAGGAGAAGATGGCTCTAATACAAGTATAGGTAACCTTAGAGGACGAAATTATGGGAGGGGTTTTTACAGCCGCAGACGTTCAGGCAGAAGAAAAAGAGGAGAGGGGGCAGAAAATATAGGGCAAAATACAGGGGGAAAAAACAGATATCCCCTGAGAAACCAACAGCAACAACAACTAACATCGACCTAGTATCCCAATTAGATAGTCAGAATGATAAACAAGTAATTAATCTATCTAATAGAACTTTATCACTATCTGAAATACAGTAGAGGTCTTAGAAAAGGGTCTAAATTTTGCTACTGTTAATAATCTTGATAAATTTGTGGCAGTGAAAGAAGTAAATCTTTTTGCCAGAAAGCTAATACTAAAAAGACAATGCAACACAAGACCTCTAATGTAACTTTAGATATAAATGACAGAGTAGTCCTTAAAGATCTGGAATCCCTGAGTACAACCCAAAATGATAATGAAATAGAAACTCAAAGTATAGGGCATACAATGCTAAAAAAAAGTTCATCCTACATGCCAGCTCTATCATTGGTTCCAAGTGTACATAATTTCGTTAAACTTGTAGAAAAGGATATAATAGAATTAGACAGTGGAACTGGCTTTCAAGACAACTTAACTGTAAAACAAAGACAAGCCATCAAATCACTAAAGATGGATCAATCAATAACTATATAGCCATCCGATAAAGGTGGAAATGTGGTAGTTTTAAACACCACAGAATATGTCTTGGAATGTAAAAAACAGTTATCAGATACTAAACAGCACCAGTTGCTGAAATCCAATCCCACTGATCTCTATAAGAATGAAATTGACGATATCTTACTACAAGCATTTAGGAATGGAATGATAAATAAAAAAGAGCTGGATTTTATGATAAATAAATACCCCAGAGTTCCCACCTTCTATACTATTCCCAAACTACACAAAAATCGTATTCCACCACCGGGCAGACCGATTATTTCTGGTCAGGGTGGCTTAACTGAAGGCATCTCTATCTATGTAGATTATTGCCTAAGACCTTCCTTGGCAACATTAACTTCATACATAAAAGACACCCAAGATACACTGAAAAAACTTGATGGCGTTGTAGTGAATGAAAATACTTTTCTTGTAGCAATTGACGTTGAGGCATTGTACTCTTCGATTCCTCATCAAAAGTGGATACAGGCAGCAGTAGAATTTTTAACAAAAAGGGGCCCCCAATATGATGACCACACTAATTTTGTTGCAATACTTCTGCAGTTCATTTTGGAACATAATTATTTTATTTTGGACACTAAATATTACAGACAAGTCTTGGGGACAGCCATGGGCACATGCTGTGCCCCAACATATGCCTGCCTATACCTAGGGAAATGGGAGAAAGATAACATATTTGATAATGACGAAATATATGGTAGCTCTATAGATCTCTGGTTGAGATTTATAGACAATATTCTGGTATTGTGGCAAGGAACAGAACAGGCATTAGAATCATTTGTCTCCAACCTTAATAAGAATGATTTGAACTTGAGGTTTACTTACAAATACAGTAAAACAAAGATGGACTTTTTAGATCTAACAATAAAAATAGTCAACAATAAAATAGTGACAAATGCTTTCAGGAAACCCTCTGCTGGTAACTCCCTTCTAAGAGCTGATAGCCACCATCCTAATTCTCTTATACAGAATATTCCAAAAGGTCAATATTTAAGACACAGGCGCAATTGTTCAACAATCTCCGACTTTAAAACTGAAGCAAAAAATCTTAAAGAACGTTTCATTCAGAGAGGTTACTCCAAGACGGTTTTAAAAAAAGCATATGGAGCAGCTATGGAGCAAACAAGAGATGAATTGCTCTATAAGGATAGACTCAAAGATTCAGAATTAACTATTAGATTAATCAGTCAGTACAATAATAAATGGAATGACATACGAGCCATTTTACAAAAACACTGGGATGTCCTAACAATTGACAATGAAATTAGATTAATAGTTGGAGACAGGCCCCTTATGACACCTAGAAAGTCCCCTAATATAAAGGACAAATTGGTGTCCAGTTACTATATTCGACAGGAAATTTCTCAAAAAGATGGAAATTTGAAATGCAAAAAATGCTCAGTCTGTAAAAATATGCAGCAAACATCTTATTTTGTAGATAAATGGGGTACTACCCATAAGGTAATAGGGAGGATAAATTGTAGATCAGAAGGAGTAATATATATAGTGTTTTGCGACTGTCCCATGTATTACATAGGAAAAACTTACAGAGAAATGAGAGAACGAATTAAAGAGCATAAAAGAGATATAGAAAATGAAATTAATAACAGAAGTGTAGCTCGACATTTTCAATCCTTCCATCAAAGTAATAAAAACCATTTAAAATTTATGGGCTTAGAGAAAGTAGATCTCAAAAATAGAGGAGGAGATATTGATAAACTACTATTGCAAAGGGAATGTAAGTGGATCTTTAACTTAAAAGCATTAACCCCTAGTGGTTTGAACAAGGAAATAAACTATGCTCCCTTCCTATGAATGACTGTCTATTTGAGTGTCATTTACTGACACTAGCAAAATTGTAGCAAGTTATGTATTGAATATAGGTCATTCAATCAGACACATGTAAAATTTGTAAAATTTGTGCTTTTTGTGAATGATTTGGATTTATGAATACATATATCGCTATAATAAAATGAACCCCATTCATCCAAATTCTGGTTACTAAATATGTTCTATATCCCTTGCTCTGTAATTTTAAAATAATATAACATGAGAGACTCTCGCTAAAATACCGTAGAAATTAGTTATTTAACTGTTTTTTGAAACCCGCTAAAAAACTGTGCATCGTAACTTAGATAAATAACTGAATGATAAAACAGATATATTATATATTTTTTCTGCCATATGTAAGGCCAAATGGCCGTGAATAGGCATTTGTCATTCATTCTATATATTTCCTAGATTCTGTTTAAAATTTTATGTACTAGTAAGTTTATCTAATTGAAAACAAAATGTTGCAATACCCTATTTAACAATGGATACCACAGTAACATTGTTAACATTTCACCTTTCTGACGTCACATGGAATCACGTAAATAAATATGCAAGATCCAATCGGATTGAGAAACATGGCCTGACGAAGCCCGATTTTAAATTAGCCTTGTGCGGGTGAAACGCGCATAGCGGCATAACACTGGGTTAGCAGCTGAACCCCTTTGTTCGTTTTGGTCGACCGGATGGAAATAGTCTGAGGAGCGATATTGAGGTAGAGACTGTTAACCCCTATATCTAAGTCGAGTTTGGACATTGTAAGAACGCTAGGGTGAGTGCAAACATTTACCTTCATTTGCATCAGGGGAAAAAAAAGAAGGATATAACTGTGTGAAGAGCTAAAGTAATGGCATAATAGCTATCAAATACAAAAGTGTTCTAAAATTAATAAAAAAAAAAAAATTTATGCTTACCTGATAAATTTCATTCTTTCCGGATATGGTGAGTCCACCGCTTGAGTGATTACTGTTGGGAATATCTCTCCTGGCCAGCAGGAGGAGGAAAAGAGCACCACAGTTAAACTTCTAAGTATCACTCTCTTACCCAGAACCCCCAGTCTTTAGACAGATTGGAAATAGAGAAAAAGGAGTAACACAAGGTGTAGAGGTGCCTGAGGATATAGTCAAAATAATAACTGTCTTAAAATAAAGGGTGAGACCGTGGACTCACCATATTCAGAAATAAATAAATTTATCAGGTAAGTATAAATTTTGCTTTTCTTTCCTAAGATATGGTGACTCCACGGCTTGAGTAATTACTGTTGGGAACCAATACCCAAGCTAGAGGACACGGATAAATAGGGAGGGAAAAGGCAGGCAGTCCTAAACAGAAGGCACCACTGCTTGAAGAAACTTTCTCCCTAAAGAAGCCTCAGCCGAGGCAAAAGTATCAAATTTGTAAAATATGGAAAAAGTATGTAGAGAAGACCAAATCCAAATTGCAGCCTTGCAAATTTGTTCCACAGAAGCTTAATTTTTGAAAGCCCAAGAAGAGGAAACAGCTCTTGTGGAATGAGCCGTAATTCTCTCAGG
The DNA here is from genome assembly GCF_027579735.1 of Bombina bombina. NCBI lineage: Eukaryota > Metazoa > Chordata > Amphibia > Anura > Bombinatoridae > Bombina > Bombina bombina. Next base: position 510,115,159 of record NC_069500.1, read on the forward strand.
AGGCTGCTGTCCAGCAGTCTCATAAGCCAAACGAATTATACTTTGTAACCAAAAAGAAAGAGTAGTAGCAGTAGCTTTCTGACCTTTACGTTTCCCAGAAAAACAGACAAAGAGGGCAGAGGACTGGCAAAAATCCTTAGTCACCTGTAAGTAGAATTTAAGAGCACGTACAACATCCAAATTGTGTAACAAATGTTCTTTGGAAGAAGAAGGATTAGTACACAGAGAGGGAACAACAATTTCCTGATTGATATTTCTATTAGAAACAACCTTAGGAAGGAAACCTAACTTAGTACGAAGACCCGACTTATCGGCATGAAAAATAAGATAAGGGGAATCACACTGCAGAGCTGAGAGTTCCAAGACTCTTCGAGCAGTAGAGATAGCAACAAGAAACAAAACCTTCCAAGATAACAACTTAATGTCTATGGAATGCAACGGCTCAAACGGAGCCAGCTGTAAAACTTTAAGAACAAGGTTAAGGCTCTAAGGAGGAGCAACAGACTTAAAGACAGGCCTGATTTTGACCAAGGCCTGAAAAAAGATTGCACATCTGGCACATCCGCCAAACATTTATGTAGTAAAACAGATAAAGCAGAAATCTGACCCTTCAGGGTACTAACTGACAATCCCTTTTTTATGCCTTCCTGAAGAAAAGATAAAATTCTAGTAATTCTAATTCTATTCCAAGAGTAGCTTGAGTAATTACTGTTCGATTAACACCAATAAAGATATTTACGCCATATCTTATGGTAAATCTTTCTCATCAGACTTATGAGAAAGGGCAAGTTGGAAAGCAGAAATGAGGACAGGCACCTTACTTTCTGAATTTCTAGATTTCCTCTTGCATTTTCCCTGTAATCTGGGAATGGCAGCTAATGCCGCAGATACCGCTGAAGATACATGGGCAGCAATTTCTGCTTTTAAATAAACTCCACTAGGAGATATAGAGTAAACGCAGATCACTGCATGTGACACCATTGAGGCTTGGGACCTAGCAGGAGAAATCTGAGGTATTATTTTAACAGCATCATCCTGAGATACATTAGGCTCAAAAATGTTACCTTTATTTTACAAGGTTTTCTTGACACATGAAGAACAAAATTGCATAGGAGCTGCAATTTGTGCATCTAAACATAATAAGCATGAATTCAAGAGAGCAGGCTCTTGCTCCATATCAGACATGTTGTAAAACAGTAAATAAACTTGTACAGATAAGTTTCAAAGATTTTAATATTCAATTAAAATAAGCCAAGGAAAAAATACACTTTAAAATTTATCCCAAATTAGGATAGATCCCCAGCTAAAATTTTGTGAGAAAAGTTAAGAAAAAACATTTAATAAACATCAAATAAACTTCTAAAATACCCCTCAGGCAACCCCACACCTCAGTTACTGAGGTGCCTTACCACTACCAGTTATGACCGGATCACTCAGAAATGGAGAAAAACTACTTTTTCCTCAGAAACATTATGAAGTAAAGCCGGTCATGTGACCACAACTGCCAAGCTCAAATTACTGCTGCGACACAGAGAGGCACCACTTGCTGGTACACTGAGTACCAGAAATATCCATTTTTTCAAACCTGACAATTTAAAATGTATTTTAAAGCAAAGGGGAAATGAATAAACTGCTGAAATAGAAAATTCAGCCTTACTTTCAGTTAAAACTTGTATTGTTTTATCAAGTAAATATGTGTAAAAAAATAAAGGCTAATAAAAACATTTTACCCTTTCTGCTTCATACCCCAGTGTAACTCATACAAGAGGATTATCTATGTCCCAATAAAAAAACAGTGTCCTTTAATTTGTTAAGTGCATGGTCTCCCCAACTGGAAGAAAAGGCACTTACCTGCTCCGCTGTCTGGCATGTAGACAGTTACAAGGTATGAGAAGACACAGTTCTTCACAGAGACCTTTGAAAAAGAAAGAACAGAGTAGCCCTAAGCCAACTCTGGCTTTCTAAACTAGGGTAGCACTTTTAGGAAAATGCAGTTAGTACCTCTTTACAAGTTCCTAACTGCTTTAAAGTCACCACTACCCGACTGCAAGGAATGATGTGGAATACGGCTATACCCTAAAACTTGCTTGTAGATGAAATCAAAATTTTTCTTCAGACACCTAAACTTCACCTCCTTCATGCACTGAAGGCAAAGAGAATGACTGGGTGTTGTGGGTAAGGGATTGATACTTGGCAGTTTAGCTGTGGTGCTCTTTGCCTCCTTCTGCTGGCCAGAAGAGATATTCCCAACAGTAATCATTCAAGCCATGGACTCACCACATCTTAGGAAAGAAATAATTTATAATATAAAATAGAAACATATTATTTGCAAACCAATACAGTCATGGCCAAAAATATTGGCACCCCTGCATTTCTGTCAGATAATGCACCACTTTGCCCAGAAAATTGTTGCAATTACAAATATTTAGGTATTATCATGTTTATTTCTTTTGTTTGTATTAGTATAAAAAAAAAGTGGAGAAAAAAAGCCAAATGTGACATATTCCACGCAAAACTCCAAAAATGGACTGGACAAAATTATTGGCACCCTAAATTTAATATTTGGTTGCACACCCATTGGAAAAAATAACTGAAATGAATCACTTCCTGTAACCATTAATGAGATCCTTACACCTCTCTACTGGAATTTTGGACCACTCTTCTCTTGCCAACTTCTCCAGGTCTCTCAGATTGGAAGGGTTCCTTTTCCCAACTGCTGTTTTGAGATCTCTCCACATGTGCTCTATGGGATTGAGATCTGGACTCATTGCTGGCCAGTTCAGTACTCTCCAGCAAATTGTCTTAAACCGTTTATGGGTGCTTTTTGACATGTCCTTTGGGTAATTGCCCTGCTGTAAGACCCATGACCTCTGACCGAGACCCAACTTCTGACACCTACATTGCACCACATAATTCTTTGGTAGTCTTTAGATTTTATAATGCCATGCACACAGTTAAGACATCCAGTGCCTGAAGCAGCAAATTAACTCCAAAACACCAGTGAACCTCCACCATGTTTGACTGTAGGGACTGTATTCTTTTCTTAAAAAGCCTCATTTCTTTTTCTGAAAATAGTAGAATGATGGGCTTTAGCAAAAAGCTGTAATTTTGTTTCGTCTGTCCACAGCACATTCTCCGAAAAGGATTTCGGCTTCCTCAGTTAAGTTTTAGAAAACTCTAATCTGGCTTTTTTATGTTTCTTTATCAGCAGTGGGGTCCTCCTGGGTCCCCTACCATAGTGTCCCTTTTTCATTCAGATTGCGATGTATAGAGCAAGCTGACACATTTGTACCCTGTGCCTGAAGGTCAGTTTGAATTTGTCTGGAAGTTGATCAAGGTTCTTTATCCACCAATCAAACAATCCTTTGTTGCAATCTTTGATCAATTTTTCTCTTTTGTCCACGTCCAGGGAGATTAGCTACAGTGCCTTGGGCTGTAAACTTCTTGACAATGAGATGGACTTGTAACCCTGAGATTGTCCATGCATTTCCACAATTTTTGTTCTCAAATCCTCAGACAATTCTGCTTTTTCTCTTCAACTGTGCTCAGTGTGGCAGACAGAGACACATATCAGAAAGGTTGAGTCAATTTTTCACCATTTTAACTGGTTGCCGATTTCTATATTTTCAGCCCCTGTTAATTAATACAGGTGAGTTTAATCACAAATTATAGGAGCATCAAACATGGAATGCAATTATTTCTTACAATTTTGAGAAGGTGCCAAAAAATTTGTCCAGTCCATTTTTGGAGTTTTGCTTGGAATGTGTCAGATTTGGCTTTTTTCTCTCCACATTTTTTGTGTCATACCAATACAAGCAAAATAAATAAACATGAGAATGCCTAAACATTTGTAATTGCAACAATTTTCTGGACAAAGTGATGAGTTATCAGACATAAATGCAGGGGTGAAAATATTTTTGGCCATGACTATATATCCCAGACATCAATAGCAGACATACAAAATATTAATTGAAAATATTTTAAAAATATATATTTTAATCTATTTGTATCATCTAAACTGCTGGCAGAATACAAATGACTAACTTTCCCTCCTGATCAATGAATATGTTCTCTGATAATCTATAGTACATTTTTATAGTCTTTTAATGACATCTCAGGCAAACGCACATTGGACGAAATTTATAAAGATTTTTTAACTTCGGTGCAGGCTCGCCGATAGTTAAGAAGCAGCAGTCATTATACTGCTGCTTCCTAACCTGCACGCCAGCTCTGAATTGGCAGACCAAAATCACCCCGGACAGGTCCGACTGGGGTGATTGACAGCCTCTGCTGGCACACAATTGGCTGTGTGCTAGCAAGGGGCAGCATTGCACCTGCAGCTGCTGGTGCAATGTTAAATGTGGTGCACCATATTGCTGCCCGCTGGCCTCGATACCGGGGTGGACAGGTTCACTTAAATGTAGGCCATTAGGTCAATTCTCAACACTAAATTCAGTACATTTTTCTACTAACATACGGCTAGATCACGAGTTTTGTGGGTAAGGCTGTGCGGTGCTAACGAGACTTTTTTCTTACCGCTCACTTAAACCAACGCTGGTATTTTTCTGCAAGCTGGCGTTAGCCTCAGAAAAGTGAGCGTTGAGCAAAATGTAGCTCCACATCTCACCTCAATACCAGCACTGCTTAAGTCAGCGGTAAGCTGGCAAAACGTGCTCGTGCACGATTTCCCCCAAAAAACTTAACACCTGCAAAAAAGCAGCGTTCAGCTCCTAACGCAGCCCCATTCTTTCCTATGGGGAAAGAAAATTTACGTGAACCCAGAGTCTAAACACCCCTAATCTTACACTTATTAACCCCTAATCTGCCTCCCCCAACATCGTCGCCACCTGCATTATATTATTAAACCCTAATCTGCCGCTCCGGACACCGCCGCCACCTACATTATACCTATGAATCCCTAATCTGCTGCCCCCAACATCGCCAACGCCTACATTATAGTTATTAACCCCTAATCTGCCCCCCCAATGTCGCAGCAACTATATTACATTTATTAACCCCTAATCTTCCGACCCCAACGTCGCCGCCACTATAATAAATTTATTTAAATTTATTAACCCCGAAATCTAAGTCTAACCCTAAGTCTAACCCCCCCAACTTAAATATAATTTAAATTAAACAAAATAAATTTAACATAATTAAATAAATTAATCCTATTTAAAACTAAATACTTACCGATAAAATACACCCTAAGCTAGCTACAATATAACTAATAGTTACATTATAGCTAGCTTAGGGTTTATATTTATTTTACAGGCAACTTTGTATTTATTTTAACTAGGTACAATAGTTATTAAATAGTTATTAACTATTTAATAACTACCTAGCTAAAATAAGTACAAAATTACCTGTAAAATAAATCCTAACCTAAATTACAATTAAACCTAACAATACACTATCATTAAACTAATTACCTAAACTACCTACAATTAATTACAATTAAATAAAATAAACTAAATTACGAAAAAAAACAACACTAAATTACAGAAAATAAAAAAGAATTACAAGAATTTTAAACTAATTACGCCAAATCTAATCCCCCTAATAAAATAAAAAAGCCCCCCAAAATAATAAAATTCCCTACCCTATACTAAATTACAAATAGCCCTTAAAAGGGCCTTTTGCGGGGCATTGCCCCAAAGTAATCAGCTCTTTCACCTGTAAAAAAAAATACAATACCCCCCAACATTAAAACCCACCACCCACACACCCAACCCTACTCTAAAACCCACCAATCCCCCCTTAAAAACACCTAACACTACCCCCTTGAAGATCACACTACCTTGAGCCATCTTAACCCAGCGGGGCACAAGTGGACCTCCAGAGGGGCAGAAGTCTTCATCCAATCCGGGCAGAAGAGGACATCCAGACCGGCAGAACTCTTCATCCAGGTGGTATCTTCTATCTTCATCCTTCCGGAGTGGAGCAGGTCCATCTTCAATCCAGCCGACGCGGAGCATCCTCTTCAAACGAAGTCCTAACGAAGAATGAAGGTTCCTTTAAATGACGTCATCCAAGATGGCGTCCCTTGAATTCCGATTGGCTGATAGAATCCTATCAGCCAATCGGAATTAAGGTAGGAAAAATCCTATTGGCTGATGTAATCAGCCAATAGGATTGACCTTGCATTCTATTGGCTGATTAGAACAGAGCTATTACTTAAACAAAGGGAGATATGGTGGATTTTCAGAATGGAAACCATGGCACCCAAAGGGTTAAACCGTGACTTTGACCTCTTGCTTTTTGTGAGTTACCAGTAATGTATATGTAGTCAGGCTATATGACAAATTATTGATGCTTGTTATTACACACATCTATACTTCTATCACATTGGAAAGGCATTTATTATATTGCTGCTCAGTAGATAAGGTGATACTTTGCTTTTATTTTGTTACATTGTATGGAGATAAAAATATTGAACTGTGAAATCTTTAAATGTAATTTGACAAATACGCCACTAGATGGTGCTGAGTGCACAGCCTAGGAAATGTTTGGCACGAATATCAAAATGTTTAAAAGGATACCAGATACTAAGTTTAACAGATGGCATGACTAAGGGGTTAACCCCGAAATGTTGCTATTTTTAAACATGGGTCCTGAATAAAGATTATATATTTTTTATTAACCAGTGCTGGTATCAACGTTTTCTTGGTTAATACAATTAAACTAGTGTTTGCGAATCGGAAGTGCAGCGGTTTAGGGGTTAATACATTTATTAAAGTGGCGGCGATGTCCGGTCGGCAGATTAGGGGTTAATAATTGTAGGTAGGTGGCGGCGACGTTGGGGGCGGCAGATTAGGGGTTAATAAATATAATGTAGGTGTCTGCGATGTTAGGGGCAGCAGATTAGGGGTTCATAGGTATAATGTAGGTGGCGGCGTTGTCTGGTCGGCAGATTAGGGGTTAATTTTTTTATTTTAGTGTTTGCGATGTGGGGGGGCCTCGGTTTAGGTAGTTTATGGTTGTTAGTGTACTTTTTAGTACTTTAGTTAAGAGTTTTATGTTACGGCGTTAGCCCATAAAACTCTTAACTACTGACTTTTAAATGTGTTAGGAGTCTTGACAGGAGAGGGTGTACCGCTCACTTCTTCCAAGACTCGTAATACCAGTGTTAGGCAAATCCATTAAAAAGATAGGATACGCAATTGACGTAAGGGGATTTGCGGTAGCCTCAAGTCGCGGAAGAAAAGTGAGCGGTACACCTGTACCTGCAGGACTCGTAATACCAGCGGGCATTAAAAAGCAGCGTTGGGACCTCTCAACGCTGCTTTTTTAAGGCTAACGCAAGACTCGTGATCTAGCCGATAGCTTGTTATCATCCAACATTTATTGAACATTTAAATCAAGATTATCCTTGTTTGCATCTAAAAGAGGTATTTTAAGATTCAGTAAATATCCAAAAGTCTATAGTTCCACCTTAAAGGGATAGTGAAGTCCAAATTAAACTTTTATGATTCAGATAGGGCATTTAATTTTAAACAATTTTCTAATTTCCATTTATCATCAAATTTGCTTTATTCTCTTGGTATTCTTAGTTAAAGGGACAGTCAACACCAAAATCGATATTGTTTAAAAAGATAGACACCTTTACTACCCTTTCTACAGCTTTGTACAACTAACATTGTTATATTAATATAACCTTTAAACCTCTAAATGTCTGCCTGTTTCAAAGCCACTAAAGACAGCCTCTTATCATATGCTTTTTTTATTAGCTTTTCACAACAGGGGAGTGCTAGTTATTTAAAGAGTCAGCACTAATTGCATGAAATGCAAGTCTGTCAAAAGATCTGAGATAAAGGAACAGTCTGCAGAAGCTTAGATACAAGGTATTTACAGAGGTAAAACGCATTTTTATATAACAGTCACCTAGAGTACAAGTTGTGCGTTCATGTTTTAAGGCAAAAAAAATGATAATTTCAGCATTAAAACAGCACCACAGCCATTACAAGTCTTGTCGGTATAGCTGTACCGCAAGCCTTTTAGCCTGTAACGCAACGTCAGTACCGCACTCGAGAAAATGATGTTTATTCATGGGATTCCCATAGTGCTGCCATTACGAGTTTTGCGGTGAGGCTAAAAAACCTGCATTACAACCTAAAACAACAAGATCCGTCTTGCCATCTGAGAGCAGTAGATATGAGTTTTATGTAAAATAAAACTGTTACATGAAACTCCTAACTAAAGTGTTATAAAGTACACTAACACCCATAAACTACCTATTAAACCCTAAACCAAGGTCCTCCCGCATCGCAGACACTATATTACATTTTTTAACCCCTAGTCTGTTGCTCTTGATATCGCCGCCACTAAAAAAAATTATTAACCCATATTCCGCTGCTCCCCGACCATCGTCACCACTATAATAAATGTATTAACCCCTAAACCGCCACCCTCCCGCATCACAAACACTATTTAAATATAAATAACCCCTAATTGCCCCCCACTATACTAAAGTTATTAAGCCTTACACCGCCGCCACTATAATAAACCTATTAACCCCTAAACCGCAAGCCCCCACAACGAAATATACTAAAGTAAACTATTAGCCCCTAAACTGAAAGCCCCCCACATCACAATAAACAAAATTAAACTAGTAATCCCTAAACCTAACACCCCCCTAACTTTAGATTAAAATTACAATTTCCATATCTTAAATTAAATTAAAATTTACCTGTCAAATTAAAAAAACTAAGTTTAAACTAACAATTAAACTAATATAATTATTTAACTAAACATAAACTAACTACCAATTAAATAAAACTAAAATACACTGTAAAAAATTCTAACACTACTAAAAATTGCAAAGTATCTAATTACAAAAAATAAAAAGTCTAAATTACAAAAAATAACAAACACTAAATTACGAAAAAATAACAACAAAATTATACAAAATAAAAAAGAATTACACCTAATCTAATAGTCCTATCAGAATAAAAAAGCCCACCCAAAATAAAAAAAAACTCTAGCCTAGAATAAACTACCAATAGCCCTTAAAAGGGCCTTTTGTATGGCATTGCCCTAAGTTAAACAGCTCTTTTACCTGTAAAAAAAATACAAAGACCCCCCAACAGTAAAACCTAAGCTACTCATTGCCCTTAAAAGGGCATTTGGATGGGCATTGCCCTTAAAAGCGCATGTAGCACTTTTACAAGCCCAAACCCTAAACTAAAGACCTAAAAAACTAAACCTGAAGATATCCGGCGCAGAGCATACTCTTTATACAGTCGCCGCCATACACTGAATCTTCAATGCAAAGTACGCAATGCAAGATGACGTCCCTTGCATTCCTATTGGCTGAAAAATTTGAATCAGCCAATAGTAATTAGAGCTGCTAAAATCCTATTGGCTGTTCAAATCAGCCAATAGGATTTAAGCAGCTCTCATTCTATTGGCTGATTCAAATTTAGGGGTAGGTGTAGGGGTTAATAGATTTTTTAGTTTAATTTAGATTTTTGACAATGTGGGAGGCTTGCGGTTTAGGGGCTAATAGATTTACTTAGTGGTAGTGATGTGGGAGGCCAGAGGTTTAGGGGTTAATAGCTTTATTTAGTTACAGCGATGTCAAGGAGCGGCTGGATAGGGGTTAATAGATTTATTATAGTGTGGCCGATGTTGGGATGCAGGGGAAAAGGGGTTAATAACTTTAGTATAGTGGCGGCGATATCAGGAGCGGCAGATTAAGGGTTAATAGTTTTATTTAGGTGGCTGCGATATCAGGGGTGGCAGATTAGGGGTTAATAACATTATGTAGGTGCTGGTGATGTTGGTGGGGGGCAGATTATGGGTGTTTAGACTTGGGGTTTATGTTAGGGTGTTAGGTTTAAACGTTAGTTTTTTTTCCCCCATAGAATCAATGGGGCTGCGTTACAGAGCTTTTTATTCCACGATCGCAGGTATTAGACTTTTTTCTGACTCGCTGTCCCCATTAATGTCTATAGAGAAAGCGTGGATGAGCACGTCAAAACAGCGCTTGTTTTTGGTGCGGTATGGAGCTTAAAAGCACCATATCGCACGCACAAGCCCGGTTTTTAAAAACTTGTAATGGCTGCGCTATAGGGGGTTAAATAACTAATCAGCCAATAGAATGAGAGCTGCTTAAATCTTATTGGCTGATTTGAACAGCCAATAGAATTTTAGCAGCTCTAATTCCTATTGGCTGATTCAAATTTTTCAGCCAATAGGAATGCAAGGGATGCCATCTTGAAACGGCTCCCTAGGATTGAAAATTCAGTGTACGGCGGTGACCGTATGAAGAGGATGCTCCGCGCCAGATGACCCGCTCTGTGCCGCCGGGATCAAGATAGAAGATGCTGCCTGGATGAAGATTGAAGAGGCTGTCTGGATGAAGACTTTTCGTCGCTTGGATGAGGACTTTGCCGCCGGGATGAAAATTGAAGAGGCCACCTGGATGAAGACTTCTCGCCCCACCTGGATGAGGACTTCGCCGCTGGAATGAAGATCGTTCAAGCGGGAATTCAAAAACTGTAAGTGGATCTTCGGGGGTTAGTGTTAGGCTTTTTTAAGGTTTTTTTGGGTGGGTTTTTATTTTAGATTAGGGTTTGGGCAGCAAAAGAGCTAAATGCCCTTTTAAGGGCAATGCCCATAAAAGGCCCTTTTCAGGGCAATGCGTAGCTTAGGTTTTTTTAGATAGTTTTTTTTTATTTTGTGGGTTTGGTGGGGTGGGTGTTTGTAATGTTAATGGGTCTTTGTATTTTATTTTTAGAAAAAGAGCTGATATCTTTAGGGCAATGCCCTACAAAAGGCCCTTTTAAGGGCCATTGGTAGTTTATTCTAGATTAGGTTTTTTATTTTGGGGTATTAGAATAGGAATAATTTTTATTATTTTTGATAATTTGTTTGTTATTTTGTGTAAAGTATTTTTTTATTTTTTTTGGGGTGGGTTTTTATTTTTAGATTAGGGCTTGGGCAGCAAAAGCGCTAAATGCCCTGTTAAGGGCAATGCCCTACAAAAGGCCCTTTTAAGGGCCCTTAGTAGTTTATTCTAGATTAGGCTTTTTTATTTTGGGGTGTTTTTTTTTTTTTTTTTTTTTTAAAGGGTATTAAAATAGGAATAATTTTTATTCTTTTGGATAATTTTGGGGGTTTTTTTGTAATGGTAAGTTTTTTTATTTTTTGTGATTTTAGTGTTTTTTTATTTTTTGTAATTTTAGATTTTAGTGTAAGGTAGCTTAGGTTTTATTTCACAGGTAATTTTGTATTTATTTTAACTAGGTAGTTAGTAAATAGTTAATAACTATTTACTAACTAGTCTACCTAGTTAAAATAAATACAAACTTACCTGTGAAAAAAATAAAACCTAAGCTAGCTACAATATAACTATTAGTTAATAATTGTAAGTTTAATTTAGCTCTATTGTAATTATGTTAAAGTTAGGGGGTGTTAGGGTTAGGTTTTGGGTTAGGTTTAGGGTTAGGGTAAGGTTTATGGGTAGGTGTTAATAGTTTAATTTAGATTTTTGCAATGTGGGGGGCTTGCGGTTTAGGGGTTAAAAGATTTATTTAGTGGTAGTGATGTGGGAGACCAGAGGTTTAGGGGCTAATAGCTTTATTTAGTTGCGGGGGGGTTAATAGATTTATTATAGTGTGGGCGATGTTGGGGTGCAGGGGAATAGGGGTTAATAACTTTAGTATAGTGGCGGCGATATAGGGAGCGGCATATTAGGTGTTAATAATTTTATTTAGGTGGCGGCGATATCAGGGGTGGCAGATTAGGGGTTAATAACATTATGTAGGTGCCGGCGTTGTCGGTGGGGGGCAGATTAGGGGTGTTTAGACTCTGGGTTTATGTTAGGGTGTTAGGTTTAAACGTTAGTTTTTTTTCCCCATAGACATCGATGGGGCTGCATTACGGAGCTTTTTATTCTGCGATCGCAGGTGTTAGACTTTTTTCCCCATTGATGTCTATAGGGAAAGCATACATGAGCACGTCAAAACAGCGCTTGTTTTTGGTGTGGTATGGAGCTTAAAAGCACCATATCGTACGCACAAGCCGGGTGTTAAATAACGCAACTTTTGTTGTGTTTGTTCATTTCCCTATGGCGCGCTTAACTCGTAATCTAGCTGAGTGTTGGTTATGCAAAACTGTGGAATGGTAAATCCAGGGAATATCTTTATTTTTAAACAATAACATTTTGGGTGTTTACTATTCCTTTAACACGACTACCCACAATACTAAAATCAAGTGTTTAATCATTTGGAATTTTAATGTAGGTGTTTTTCTACTTTGTCAAAGGAATTGTTCAACATAGTTTGGGTTCATGTGCCTCTCTGTTTGAACCCAGCATGTAGGGTTACCAATTACCATAGTCTGAGCTGAGCAAGTTGTGTTGCTTTATACATGCCCCATAGTTTAAAGACTATCATCTGCTTTAGGTTAGTATATGAATGAAGCATACACTTGTCTGGTCCTTTTTTTCAGTGACTTTAAAGGGACACTGTACTCAAATTTTTTCTTTTGTGATTCAGATAGAGCATGCAATTTTAAGCAACTTTCTAACTTACTCCTACTATCAAATTTTCTTCATTCTCTTGGTATCTTCATTTCAAAAGCAAGAATGTAAGTTTAGATGCCGGCCCATTTTTGGTGAACAACCTGGGTTGTCCTTGCTGATTGGACAGCACCAATAAACATGTGCTCTCCAGGGTTCTGAAACAACAATTGGCTGGCTCCTTAGCTTAGATGCCTTCTTTTTTTAAATAAAGATAGCAAGAGAACTAAGAAAATTTGATAATAGGAGTAAATTAGAAAGTTGCTTAAAATTGCATGCTCTATATGAATCAAGAAAGAAAAAAATTGGGTTCAGTGTCCCTTTAAAGACCATTGATTGGAATTTTCCTAAACCAGAGCAATGAAAGTAAAAATAGAGATCAAGTTATCTTATCAAGGATATTGTTTTTTATCAAAATTATGCAACCTTCCAAAGGGTAATAGAGACATCTCCATTTATATAAAAAAGTCAACAGAGAATACATACAATGAACATGGTTTACCTGATATAATTACTAAAGGCATTGAGATGATGATGAATTAACTTCCATCTATAGCTTTAACATTCTTTTATTATTGAAAAGGTTCATTATCTTCAAGATTCCCTTGGGGGAAATCAGATTTGGATTTCATATATACAACAAAACATATCTATTAGCAGAAACAAGAAGAAGCAATATAAATAAATATAGTTAAAATACAAATATAACTAAAACAATAATGACAAGTTTATTCTTGTTGCACTTTAAAAACTGATCTAAGCATGAAACAATGATCTCCTAAGAATAAGGGTACATATTACTACAATTGCATCATTCAATATTCATCCAGTAAGGTAGAATAATTTAAGGTTCTATAAGAGAAAATCAACCTGTATGTATATGAATAAATTACAATTTCTAGAAACTAAAATGATGATTAATTCAATGGCTGACATAAAACACACACTGTAGCATTGAACAAAACAACTTATAAGTGGCTATAATAAATTTCATGTATAACAATTTCATGATAAAACAAAAGAATTGAAGAAATGGAAATTAGTGGAAATTTTCAGATAAATGTAAAAAAATAAATAAAAGGAAAAAGTCAGGTTTTCATTTGAAAAACATAAACAGGCAAACCTTTAACAAATAAACAAATTAATTAATTCAAGTAACAAAAATTGTAGCTACTTAATTTGTGCAGTTAAAAGTGTCACTCTAACGGAAGGAAAGACTTCAAGATTTTAAATGTATACTATATAAGTTGGTAAAAGGCTTAAAAAATGAAATTATTTTCTATTTGGACAAGAAAAGCTTCAAAAGTTCAAAAGTCACTAAATAAAAAGCAATTACTTTGGCTGTTGATTGATTCCAGTGTCAGGCAATAAGTATGTAAGCTTCATTTGTGTTCATGGCCAGTTCTGATGCCTTTAAAAATAATTAAATAAATAAATAAATAATAACAATGTCAAACAAATTATTTTTTGTGCTGCTGAAGTCTTGTGTCAGTAACACTACCTACTAATTTAACTTTAAGTTTAAACTGTGCTCTAGCTAGTCTGGTGCTGTCATGAAGACTTTACTGTTAGGAAATGTATTTTCATTAACAAACAAATTTTAGAATGGCCCCCTTAATGTATATCAAACTAAACATCAATATTAATTTTTTGTAGGGGGCGAACAATTAATCTAAAACAATTTTGTTTGTTTGTGCACATCTACCCAGAATAATACTATCTATGTGTTTGCAAAAAGTATTAATAAGAATAACACTATATTATGATGATAATAATAATACTATTTATTTATCTATCTGTGTTTCTGTACTTTTATTCATTAATTTTTAATTAATTTTATCTGGTGCTTCCTCTTCTTTTATTTACATTACCTTTAAATATAAAATCTGCACATCCATCAGAGTAAATTATTTTTGGTTTTTGCTGGTCTGGGTATCATTGCTTATAAATGTACTTATCATCTCTACATTCTAATTTAATAGTCCTCTTGAGAAAGAAAATAAGGCTCAAGTGACACAAATTAAATTTGTTTCTATATATTAGTAGGCTTTTATAATGTTTTCCTTGCTAATTTTCAGCGGAAGGCAACTATGACCATTAATTCTCCCATCACAGAAAATACAGATTGATTTTCTGAAATTTCTTTCTAAAAAAACGGACAGTTTGCTCATCAAACACAGCTGTCAGACCCTCTGAATAGACATGCACTAACATTCAAAATTTGTGATTCATTAGTTAAGTAACTATAATAATCATAAATAATTATAATTCATATATTTTTCAGTCTTTTATATTTAATATTTACATAATGTGACTTAAGATAACAAATTTTTCATGTGCGCTAAACCGACACCATGTTAGACCTTCAGAGCACAACCCGAAGCAAATTTTGCTTATTTTACATTCCAATGTTCTTCACATAGAAAATAATTTTCCTTTTATTTTTAAATATATAGGGCTCATTTCCATTGAGCCGCAATTAAGTTTGCGTTTGCTCGCAAACTGTTAAATATGCTGTTGGAAGCTATATCGTTCACAGACTGCTTCCAATGGCCCGTTATAACTCAATTTCGGGAACTGGACTCTGGCTGCCAAAAACATTTTCGTGTCCCATAGAAAGTATCAGAAGCCGCTAATCTTTAAATAATACCAGGTTTCCAATGACAGCGTAAACCGTTTAGACTGTTGGAGGCTGCCGATATATTAACAAAAATTACACCCAGCTCAGCTAAGTGTAAAATAGAAAAAAGGTGCTTTTTGAGACCTTTTTCCCATTGAAATCTAACCCGCCTCCCAAAAATAAACCCGACACGTCAAAACCCCTCCATCTGCCATCCCCCCACATCGCAACTTATAATAAATTAATTAACTACTAAACCGCCAACCCCCCCACATTGCAACTAACAATAAAAGTTATCTAAACTGCCATTCTCCCACATCGCAACTAACAATAAAATGTATTAACCAATAATCTGCCTTCCCCCCACAATGCAATCTACCTATTTAAACTATTAACCGCTTATCCGCCATCCCCCACAAGGCAATCTACCTATTTAAACTATTAACCCCTAATCCGCCATCCCCCCACCATGCAGGTTTTTTTTTTAGTGTTAGGTTTTTTTATTTTGGGGTTTTTGTAGGCTGGGGGGTTTACTGTTAGGGGTTAATTTGTATTTTTAGGCAATAGAGCTGATTGCTTTAGGGCAATGTCTTACAAAAGGCCCTTTTAAGGGCTATTGGTAGTTAAGTCTTTGGTTAGGTGGTGTTTTTATTTTTTGGGGGGGGTTATTTTATAGGGGTATTAGATTAGGTTTACATTTTTTTATTTTTGATAATTTGGTTATTTTATCTGTAATTTTAGATTATTTTTTTGTAATTTTATATTTATTTATTTAAATTTAATCTTAGGTTTTATTTTTAAAGTAATGTTAGGATTTTTTATTTTAATTGTAAATTAGTATTTTTTTATTTTATGTAATTGTGGTTATTTATGGGGTGTTACGCTAGGGGGCTTAGTGATTAGATTAGTTATTTGCATTGTGGGGGGATGGCGGATTAGACATTAATAGTTTAAGTAGGTAGAGTGTGTTGTGACGTAATGGCGGTTTAGAGGTTAATACATTTTATTGTTAGTTGCAATGTGTGGGGATGACGTTTTAGAGGTTAATAACTTTTATTGTTAGTTGGAATGTGGGGGGATGGTGGTTTAGGGGTTAATAACTTTGAAAGATACTTTGCGATATGGGGGTTGGTGGATTAGGAGTTAAAGTAATACACTTATTAGTTATTGCGGTTGATAGGTAGATATTGCGCATGCGTTAGGTGTTAGATTTTATCTTAACAGCAAGCAATGGGGAAAGTATACGCTCCGCATTTGTATGCGGCGCTGTATATGTGATCGAGTGTAGTGTAAGGTCAGGTTACCATAGTAACCTATTCATTTTAAAGAAATCTGGCATCGGGTGGAAGCGCTAACACGCTAACTTACGCCTACACGAAAAGGGCAACTGCACGCAATGCGCTAAATATTTTTACTGCTCCATTTTAAGGGCTCAATTCAAACAAGCTCATATATATATTTATATATATATATATATATATATATATATACCTATCTATATCTATATATCTAAATGACTATATACAGGTATAGACATATACAGGTATATATAATATCTCTTTAAAATTACAAATAATATTGTCCCCTATATAAAGGACATTGTGGACACAGAAAAATGGTTGAAACAATAACATGGTGTTACTTACATTGTAATACCACATAACACTTCCCAACCGTATGTATGTATGGAAAATCAGTGTGTATGTGTATGTATGTAATTGTGTACTGTGTTGTATTTGTTCTTTGTTTTAATATTTTTATCCTAAATAGAAAGTACAACAGCAAAAACTAAATTTGTAAGTTGTATCTGAAGAATCATAAAAGAAAAAGAAAAAAACAGATTTCACTATGAAATCCAAATATTTTCTTTCATGATTCAGAGAGAGCCTAAATTTGTAAGCAACTTTTCATTTTATTTCTAATATCAATTTTGCTTCATTATCTTGGTATCCTTTGTTGAAGATGAAGCAATGCAGTACTTGGAGGGAGCTAGCTGAACACATTATTAAACCAATGACCCTTCCTGCTTCTGAGCCTTAGCCTACCTGTAGGTATGTTTTCAACAAAGGATACCAAGAAAAAGAAGCAAATTCGATAAAATAAGTAAAATAGAAAGTTGATTAAAAGTGCATGCTCTATCTGAATAATGAATGAAAAAAAATTTATATCATGCATTTACTAAATTATTTAAAACATAAAAACACCTTTTGTATACTTAACATTACATTTTTGAGTATGCCTTTTGCACATCAAAATGGAATATGCAGTAACTCATTCTGGCTGATAATTATCTGAAAAGAATATAGTAACACATGATACACTTTACAAACATAAGGCCAGGTAATACGTTAAACCCCCCACTGATAAACTTAAAATATGTTAAATCAAATGTTGTTATCCATTTTCATGTATGAATTTAGAGTCAGATTACAAGTGGTCGGCTATGTAAATCTCCTGCTGAAGTGTTAATTGCGCTATAGTAAACATTTTGCGCATGCCGGGCTGCACTCAAAGTTGAAAGAAAAAAGTTATCGCTCATGTGCTAATCCGATGTGCACAAAAAGCCAACATTAGAATATTGAGAAAAAAAAGTCAATAGAGAAAAAAAAGTGGATAACACATAACACCTAACTATGCCTGAACGAATATTCTCAAGTTTGCTAACCCAACATAAAAATATAAATATTTCACATTCCAATGTTCTTCACATACAAAAATATGTTCTATGTATTCATAAATACACATTTCTGTATATATCTGATGGTATTTTGGTAAAATATATATCTATACCTATATATATATGTATATATATATATATATATATATACAGGTATAGATATATATATATATATATATAGATGATTATATATAGGTATATATATATATTTATATATATATATATATATATATATATATATATATATATATATATATATATATATATATATATAAATATCTATTTACAAATACATTGAACATATTCTGCTATGTGCAGAACATTGGAATATGAAATATTTACAGTAAATGCACAGTATAACACTAAAAACACAAAATAATTGCATAAATCTGCTTTTACATGTTTTAATCTACTTAACTGCAAAGGGCTCCAATGCACTTATATAAACATGTATATATGCATACAAATGTATTTATGTGTATATATGTCTGTAAATACATATATACACATATAAATACAAATGCATACATATACAGTGCTTTTTTGTAAAATAAAAAGTGCCTGTACTTCAAAAAAAATGTGCCAGTACTCATTGTTTATTGATTGATATATTCTGCTCAGTAACTTTGAGAAAAGCAAACACCTAGATTACGAGTTTTGCGTTAGAGGCTGTGCGGTGCTAACGAGCAGTTTTCCCTCACCGCTCACTTACCTATAGCGCTGGTATTACGGTTTTTACAAACCCGTCTTTAAAAGACAAGAAGTGAGCGTTGAGCAAAATTTTGCTCATTACCGCACTCCAATACCAGCGCTGCTTAAGTCAGCGGTGAGCTGGTCATAGGTGCTCGTGCACGATTTCCCCATAGGAATCAACGGGGAGAGCCGGCTAAAAAAAAGTCTAACACCTGCATAAAAGCAGCGTAAAAATTACTAACGCAGCCCCATTGATTCCTATGGGAAATAAAAGTTATGTTTACACCTAACACCCTAACATGAACCCCGAGTCTAAACACCCCTAATCTTACACTTATTAACCCCTAATCTGCCACCCCTGACATCGCTGACACCTGCATTATATTATTAACCCCTAATCTGCCTCTCCGGACACCGCCGTCACCTACATTATACTTATGAACCCCTAATTTGTTGCCCCCAACATCACCAAGACCTACATTATATTTATTAACCCCTAATCTGCCGCCCCCAATGTCACCGCCACCTACCTACACTTATTAACCCCTAATCTGCCGCCCCAACGTCGCCACCACTATACTAAAGTTATTAACCCCTAAACCTAAGTCTAACCCTAACACCCCCTAACTTAAATTTAAATTAAATAAATCTTAATTAAATTCCTATCATTAACTAAATTATTCCTATTTAAAACTAAATACTTACCTGTAAAATAAACCCTAATAGTTACATTGTAGCTATTTTAGGATTTATTTTTTATTTTACAGGCAAGTTTGTATTTATTTTAACTAGGTAGAATAGTTACTAAATAGTTATTAACTATTTAATAACTACCTAGCTAAAATAAATATAAAAGTACCTGTAAAATAAAACCTAACCTAAGTTACAATTACACCTAACACTACACTATAATTAAATAAATTAACTAAATTAAATACAATTAAATAAATTACATTAAAATAAAAAAGCCCCCCAAAATAAAAAAAAAACCCTAGCCTAAACTAAACTACCAATAGCCCTTAAAAGGGCCTTTTGCGGGGCATTGCCCCAAAGTAATCAGCTCTTTTACCTGTAAAAAAAATACAAACAACCCCCAACAGTAAAACCCACCACCCACACAACCAACCCCCCAAATAAAAACCTATTTAAAAAAACCTGAAAAGGGCATTTGAATGGGCATTGCCCTTAAAAGGGCAGTTAGCGCTTTTGCCGCCCAAAGTCCCTAACATAAAAATAAAACCCACCCAATACACCCTTAAAAAAACTTAACACTAACCCCCTGAAGATCGACTTACCGGGAGATGTCTTAATCCAAGCCGGGCGAAGTGGTCCTCCAGACGGGCAGAAGTCTTCATCCAAGCCGGGCAGAAGTGGTCCTCCAGATGGGCAGAAGTCTTCATCCAGACAGCATCTTCTATCTTCATCCATCCGGCACGGAGCGGGTCCATCTTCAAGACATCCGACGTGGAGCATCCTCTTCATCCGACAACTAACACAGAATGAAGGTACATTTAAGTGACGTCATCCAAGATGACGTCCCTTAAATTCCGATTGGCTGATAGAATTCTATCAGCCAATCAGAATTAAGGTAGAAAAAATTCTATTGGCTAATGTGATCAGCCAATAGGATTGAAGTTCAATCCTATTGGCTGATCCAATCAGCCAATAGGATTGAGCTCGCATTCTATTGGTTGTTCCAATCAGGGACTTGGTGAAAGTTAATAGGAACTCCTGTGTTTTAACTACCATCTGACCTACTTGTTGCTATATACCTGATTAATTATTCATGTATTTTTTGTGTTAGCTTTTTAGCTGGTAAATGAGGCCATTATTTTGGAGGGCCTTTTGTGAGACGAATAATAGCTGTTTCTTTAATGTTAGAAATGGCATTTTGGGCCAATTCCACACGGAGCGGCGTCACCTTACAATAAGGTTGATACGAGCATATCTTAGCTGTGTGTTGTCACGATAAGACGTTTGTAGTAAATCTCAATTGCGTGACTTTGAATATTATATTTTATCAATCTTAATGTAGTGATAAACATTCTGGATCGATAATTTTATAAACAAGTGTACTGGCATTTATAAAAAACCTGTGGTTTCACAAATAGAAGATAGGTGATGTTATATATTGCCCACAGAATTCAATAAAGTCGATCCTTACCCTCAAGCAAAAACAATCAGCCTAACCATAATATTATGTTACATTTATTAAGTAACAGATTACAGTGTACATCAAAGCCAACATAATAATTGGGAGATTATGATGCAATTGTGAAATCCTTCTAACTACCTAACAAATAAGAGCGCTAAGATTTATATATATCAAACAAGCATAACAAACTCGCAAAATATACGCTGGAGACAATTGGAGACACCACTCTTAATTGCAAACAACAAATTGTGTAAATATTAAGAAACACTTTATCGCTAATGATACCTCTTTATTATTATTTATAAATAATATGTTCACAGTGATATCTCTTCTTACTACAAACCTCATACATGCTATTGCAAACTTAACCCACTAATGTGCTTGTCCAAACTAAGACAATACTTATGAGATCACTTTAAGCACAACAATATTATCTAGACAGACGCAAGTAGAGGGAAATAAAAGCCGGCATAATAAATGTTGTAGACTTTAACCCCTTAAGGACAAGGCCATTTTTCAATTTCTTTCCCTTAAGGACCAAGGCTATTTTTACATTTCTGCAGTGTTTGTGTTTAGCTGTAATTTTCCTCTTACTCATTTACTGTACCCACACATATTATATACCGTTTTTCTCGCCATTAAATGGACTTTCTAAAGACAGTGTTATTTTAATCATATCTTATAATTTACCATAAAAAAATTATAAAATATGATGAAAAAATGGAAAAAAACACACGTTTTCTAACTTTGACCCCCAAAATCTGTTGCACATCTACAACCACCAAAAAACACTCATGCTAAATAGTTTCTAAATTTTGTCCTGAGTTTAGAAATACTCAATATTTACATGTTCTTTGCTTTTTTTGTAAGTTATAGGGCAATAAGTACAAATAGCACTTTGCTATTTCCAAACCATTTTTTTTCAAAATGAGCGCTAGTTACATTGGAACACTGATATCTGTCAGGAATACCTGAATATCCCTTGACATGTACATTTTTTTTTTTTAGTAGACATCCCAAAGTATTGATCTAGGCCCATTTTGGTCTATTTCATGCCACCATTTCACCGCCAAATGTGATCAAATAAATAAAAAAATTTACAAACATTTTCACAAATATTAGGATTCTCACTGAAATTATTTACAAACAACTTGTGCAGTTAGGGCACAAATGGTTGTAAATGTTTCTCTGGGATCCCCTTTGTTTATAAATAGCAGACATAAATGGCTTTGGCGTTGCTTTTTGGTAATTAGAAGGCCGCTAAATGCCGCTGCGCACCACATTTGTATTAGGCCCAACAGTGAAGGGGTTAATTAGGTAGCTTGTAGGGAGCTTGTAGGGTTAATTTTAGCTTTAGGGTAGTATAGTAGACAACCCAAAGTATTGATCTAGGCAAATTTTGATATATTTCATGCCACCATTTCACCGCCAAATGCGATCAAATAAAAAAAATTGTTCACTTTTTCACTAAATTTGGGTTTCTCACTGAAATTATTTACAAACAGCTTGTGCAATTATGGCACAAATGGTTGTAAATGCTTCTCTGGGATCCCCTTTGTTCAGAAATAGTAGACATATATGGCTTTGGCATTGCTTTTTGGTCATTAGAAGGCCGCTAAATGCCGCTGCGCACCAAACTTGTATTATGCCCAGCAATGACAGGGTTAATTAGTTAGCTTGTAGGGAGCTTGAAGGGTTAATTTTAGCTTTAGTGTAGAAATCAACCTCCCACCTGACACATCCCACCCCCTGATCCCTCCCAAACAGCTCTCTTCCCTCCCCCACCCCACAATTGTCCCCGCCATCTTAAGTATTGGCAGAAAGTCTGCCAGTACTAAAATAAAAGTTTTATTTAGGTTTTTTTTTTATTATTTTAAAAAATAATAATCATATTCTGCTGTGTAGGATCCCCCTCTTAGCCCCCAACCTGCCTGATCCCCCCCAAAGAGCTCTCTAACCCTCCCCCACTACTATTAGTCACCATTTTGGGTACTGGCAGCTGTCTGTCAGTACCCACTTTGCAAAATAAACTTTTTTTTTTGTTGAAACCTAACATTTTCTGTAGTGTAGCTGCCCCCCTCCATACCCTACACCCTCCCCCTCCCAGATCACCCACAGATCAGCCCTGATCACCCCTGCTAATTGCCCACAGCCCTCTCCCAGCAAATCGCACAAATGTCATAGATTGCGGGTGCGCTCGCACCCGCGCATGCGCGTGCACCCGCGCACCCGCGCATGCGCGTGCACCCGCGCATGTGCGCGCAACCGCCCCTCACCTCCCGCGCGCTCCCACGTGCTCCCGGCATATAGAGCAGCCGGAAGGAAGTTGCACAGTGATGGGCCACCCACCCACCTCCCGGCAATCGCTCCCACCCACCAACGATCGGCACCATCACTGACCGATGCAGAGAGGGCCACAGAGTGGCTCTCTCTGCATCGGTGTGCCTAAAAAGGTATTGCAGTGATGCCTCAATATCGAGGCATCACTGCAATACCTTGAAAGCGGCTGGAAGCGATCAGGATCGCTTCCAGCCGCTTGAAACCCTTAACGACTTACAGGGTACGTCTCTGGTCTTTAAAGACCAGCTTGTGTAAGACGTACCCTGTACGACATGCGTCGTTAAGGGGATAAGAAATACTGTCTTCAATTACAAGGAGCCGAATTATGCTAGCATTGAGAAATATTGTATCTTTACAATTTATTGTATCTATTACGATTCAGCAATATTGTGCTGACAGTGATATTTCTCCTCAATTATAAACAGCTAATTGTGTCAACACTAAGAAATACTTTCGGCTAGATTTAGAGTTTTGCATTAGAAGGGGTGCGTTAGCTACGCATGTTTTTTTTCCCCCGCACCTTTTAAATAACTCTGGTATTGAGAGTTCTCTGAAGGGCTGCGTTAGGCTCCAAAAAGGGAGCATACAGTCAAAATTACCGCCACTTCAACTCTCAATACCAGCGTTGCTTACGGACGCGGCCAACTTCAAAAACGTGCTCGTGCACGATTCCCCCATAGGAAACAATGGGGCAGTTTGAGCTGTAAAAAAACCTAACACCTGCAAAAAAGCAGCGTTCAGCTCCTAACGCAGCCCCATTGTTTCCTATGGGGAAACACTCTCTAAGTCTGCACCTAACACCCTAACATGAACCCCGAGTCTAAACACCCCTAACCTTACACTTATTGACACCTATTCTGCTGCCCCCGCTATCGCTGACCCCTGCATTTTATTATTAACCCCTAATCTGCTGCCCCTAACATCGCCGACCCCTATATTATATTTATTAAACCCTAATCTGCCCCCCCCCAACGTCGCCGCTACCTACCTACACTTATTAACCCCTAATCTGCCAACCGGACCTCACCGCTACTATAATAAATGCATTAACCCCTAAAGCTAAGTCTAACCCTAACCCTAACACCCCCCTAAATTTAATATAATTTAAATCTAACAAAATAAAATAAATCTTATTAAATAAATTAATCCTATTTGAAGCCAAATACTTACCTGTAAAATAAACCCTAATATAGCTACAATATAACAAATAATTATATTGTAGCTATTTTAGGATTTATATTTATTTTACAGGCAACTTTGTATTTATTTTAACTAGGTACGATAGTTATTAAATAGTTAATAACTATTTAATAGCTACCTAGTTAAACTAATTGCAAAATTACCTGTAAAATAAATCTTAACCTAAGTTACAATTAAACCTAACACTACACTATCAATAAATTAATTAAATAAACTACCTACAATTATCTACAATTAAATCAACTAAACTAAATTACAAAAAAAAAACACTAAATTTAAAAAAATAAAAAAAGATTATAAGAATTTTAAAATAATTACACCTACTCTAAGCCCCCTAAAAAAATAGCAAAGCCCCCCAAAATAAGAAAATGCCCTACCCTATTCTAAAATAAAAAGTTAACAGCTCTTTTACCTTACCAGCCCTTAAAAGGCTCACTCCCGCCTCAAAAACCCTATAATAAATAGTATTAATCCCTAATCTGCCCTCCCTAACATCGCCGACACCTAACTTCAAGTATTAACCCCTAATCTGCCGACCGGATCTCGCCGCTACTATAATAAATGTATTAACCCCTAATGCTAAGCATAACCCTAACCCTAACATCCCCCTAAGTTAAATATAATTTAAATCTTACGAAATAAAATAAATCTTATTAAATAAATGATTCCTATTTAAAGCTAAATACTTACCTGTAAAATAAACCCTAATATAGCTACAAAATAACGAATAATTATATTGTAGCTATTTTAGGATTTATATTTATTTTACAGGCAACTTTGTATATATTTTAACCAGGTACAATAGCTATTAAATAGTTAATTACTATTTAATAGCTACATAGTTAAAATAATTACAAAATTACCTGTAACATAAATCCTAACCTAAGTTACAATTAAACCTAACACTACACTTTCAATAAATTAATTAAATAAATTACCTACAATTACATACAATTAAATCAACTAAACTAAATTACAAAAAAAAAACAAACACAAAATTTAAAAAAAAAAAAAAAAGATTATAAGAATTTTAAACTAATTACACCTACTCTAAGCCCCCTAAAAAAATAACAAAGCCCCCCAAAATAAGAAAATGCCCTACCCTATTCTAAAATAAAAAGTTAACAGCTCTTTTACCTTACCAGCCCTTAAAAGGGCCTTTTGTGGGGCATGCCCCAAAGAAAACAGCTCTTTTGCATTTTAAAAAAACATACAATACCCCCCCCAAAATTACAACCCACCACCCACATACCCCTAATCTAACCCAAACCCCCTTAAAAAAACACCTAACACTAAGCCCCTGAAGATCTCCCACCTTATCTTCACCACGCCAGGTATCACCGATCCGTCCAGAAGAGGGTCTGAAGTCTTCATCCTATACGGCAAGAAGAGGACATCCGGACCGGTAGACATGTTCATCCAGGCAGAGTCTTCTATCTTCATCCATCCGGCGCGGAGCGGGACCATCTTGAAGCAGCCGACGCGGATCCATCCTCTTCTTCCGGTGACTCCCGACAAATGAAGGTTCCTTTAAGGGACGTCATCCAAGATGGCGTCCCTCGAATTCCGATTGACTGATAGGATTCTATCAGCCAATCGGAACTAAGGTAGCAAAAATCTGATTGGCTGATTGAATCAGCCAATCAGATTGAGCTTGCATTCTATTGGCTGTTCCGATCAGCCAATAGAATGCGAGCTCAATCTGATTGGCTGATTGGATCAGCCAATCGGATTGAACTTCAATCTGATTGGCTGATTCAATCAGCCAATCAGATTTTTCCTACCTTCATTTCCAATTGGCTGATAGAATCCTATCAGCCAATCGGAATTTGAGGGACGCCATCTTGGATTATGTCCCTTAAAGGAACCTTCATTCGTCGGGAGTCGCCGGAAGAAGAGGATGGATCCGCGTCAGCTGCTTCAAGATGGTCCCGCTCCGCACCAGATGGATGAAGATAGAAGACGCCGCCTGGATGAACATGTCTACCGGTCCGGATGTCCTCTTCTTGACGGATAGGATGAAGACTTCGGACCCTCTTCTGGACGGATCGGTGATACCCGGCGTGGTGAAGATAAGGTAGGGAGATCTTCAGGGGCTTAGTGTTAGGTTTTTTAAGGGGGGTTTGGGTTAGATTAGGGGTATGTGGGTAGTGGGTTGTAATGTTGGGGGGGTATTGTATGTTTTTTTAAAATGCAAAAGAGCTGTTTTCTTTGGGGCATGCCCCGCAAAAGGCCCTTTTAAGGGCTGGTAAGGTAAAAGAGCTGTTAACTTTTTATTTTAGAATAGGGTAGGGCATTTTCTTATTTTGGGGGGCTTTGCTATTTTTTTTAGGGGGCTTAGAGTAGGTGTAATTAGTTTAAAATTCTTGTAATCTTTTTTTATTTTTTGAAATTTAGTGTTTGTTTTTTTTGTAATTTAGTTTAGTTGATTTAATTGTATGTAATTGTAGGTAATTTATTTAATTAATTTATTTAAAGTGTAGTGTTAGGTTTAATTGTAACTTAGGTTAGGATTTATTTTACAGGTAATTTTGTAATTAGTTTAACTAGGTAGCTATTAAATAGTTATTAACTATTTAATAGCCATTGTACCTGGTTAAAATAAATACAAAGTTGCCTGTAAAATAAATATAAATCCTAAAATAGCTACAATATAATTATTCGTTATATTGTAGCTATATTAGGGTTTATTTTACAGGTAAGTATTTAGCTTTAAATAGGAATAATTTATTTAATAAGATTTATTTTATTTCGTTAGATTTAAATTATATTTAACTTAGGGGGGTGTTAGGGTTAGGGTTATGCTTAGCTTTAGGGCTTAATGCATTTATTATAGTAGCGGCGAGATCCGGTCGGCAGATTAGGGGTTAATACTTGAAGTTAGGTGTCGGCGATGTTAGGGAGGGCAGATTAGGGGTTAATACTATTTATTATAGGGTTTTTGAGGCGGGAGTGAGGCGGTTTAGGGGTTAATACATTTATTATAGTGGCGGCGAGGTCCGGTCGGCAGATTATAGGTTAATAAGTGTAGGTATTTAGCGGCGACGTTGGGGGTGGCAGATTAGGGGTTAATAAATATTATGTAGGTGTCGGCGATGTTAGCGGCAGCAGATTAGGGGTACATAGGGATAATGTAGGTTGCGGCGGTGTGCGGTTGTTAGATTAGGGGTTAAAAATAATTTAATTATAGTGGCGGCGATGTGGGGGGACCTCGGTTTAGGGGTACATAGGCTGGAGTCTTGTTTTTAGAGTTCTAATGCTCACTTCAGCCAAGACTCTAAATACCAGCGTTAGAAAGATCCCATTGAAAAGATAGGATGCGCAATTACCGTAAGGGGATCTGCGGTATGGAAAAGTCGCGGCTGGAAAGTGAGCGTCAGACCCTTTCCTGACTGACTCTAAATACCAGCGGGCGGCCAAAACCAGCGTTAGGACCCCTTAACGCTGTTTTGGATGGCTAACGCAGAACTCTAAATCTAGGCGTAAATCTTTAATGTTATCCTTCTGCTCTCAGTGATATCTCTCCTCACTATAAATCTCATACATGCTATTGCAAACTTTACATACCAATGTGTATATTAAAACCAAGACAATGCTCATGAGATCATTTTAGAATTGAGAATCACTATAACTATATTATTTTGACAAACATAAGCAAAAGGCACAATAAGCCTGCAAAAATATAGGTTGTAGACAAATAGTAACATTGTTCTTAATTACAAGCAACCATAATGTGCTAGCACCTTTTTTGATACCCCTTTGCCAATATTTAGTAACATTGGGTTCACATGGATATTTCTCCTTACCCTAAATACATATGTTACTATGAAAACAGTCACTGCCATTCACTAAAACATCATTGATACTAGCAATGCAATAAGAGGAAATCTTTCTTGTCACTAGTAAACTCCATCAATCACTCTTGACACATTTATTTAAAGAAACAGTAGTAACCTTTAAGTGATATTATTCACTTTTTCTAGATGAGTATTCCAATTCATCTTAATCTCAATTGAACCTCCTGGTGATTTTATTCCAGCATCTTTATTGCTAAAACATATTTAAAATTCCCAAATCCAAGGTTATAGCACAAGTGGAATCGTGTGTTTTGAGTGTTTTTAAATTAATGTTTCCTTTATTTTAATACATATATATCTTATTAAAAGTTACATTTTATCATATAATTCCCCCCCCTTTTTTTTTTCTTTATTCTGAGATTGAACCATAAATCTAGTTGTGATCATATCTCATGACCACAATCTAATATATATACATACATTTGTTAACTTCTGAGTGCTATATGTGTATTCTCTCCTAGGAGGTCCTTTTACCTCCTTAATCTTTCCTCGAGTATTGAGAGTAGGCTATAATAACGGATAAGAAAGGACATACATTGCTATGAGAGAGTCTCCTACCAAAGACCCATAGGCATCTACTTATCAAGCCATCAACTTACTTGCATTCAACGGCACCAATACGCTCGCCTAAGATCGCCTAACATCGCTGCCGCGGACCTCAATACATTCTCCAAAGATATAAAAAAAGCTGTCAAAAAGCTGCGCACCAAGTACGGGGCAATGAGCAGCGGACTGTTGTTAACTAACAGTCATCGATCTCGCTGCTCTTTGGCCTTTTCCCAGCTTTATTGGTATACTGTAACTAAACACCCGCACTATCCTAAACTGTTTAACCCCTATCCCGCCACTCCCGGACCCCAACGCAACTCTAATAAATGTATTAACCTCTAAACAGCTGCTCACGGACCTCGCCGCAACTAAATAAAGTGTTTAACCCCTAACCCGCCGCTCCCGGAGCCCACCGCCACCTACATTATACTTATTAAACCCTAATCTGCCCCCCCTACACTGCTGCCACCTACATTATACTTATTAACCCCTAATCTGCCCCCCCTACACCGTCGTCACCTACATTATACTTATTAACCCCTAATCTGCCCCCCCTACATTGCCACCACCTACCTACATTTATTAACCCCTAATCTGCCGCCCCCAACATCGCCGCCACTATATTAAATTTATTAACCCCTAAACCTAAGTCTAACCCTAACCCTAACACCCCCTAACTTAAATATAATTTAAATAAATTTAAATAAATATTCCTATCATTAACTAAATTATTTCTATTTAAAACTAAATACTTACCTATAAAATAAACCATAAGATAGCTACAATATAACTAATAGTTACATTGTATCTAGCTTAAGGTTTATTTTTATTTTACAGGCAAGATTGTATTTATTTTAACTAGGTAGAATAGTTACTAAATAGTTATTACTATTACTAACTACCTAGTTAAAATAAATACAAATTTACCTGTAAAATAAAACCTAACCTAAGTTACAATTACACCTAACACTACACTATAATTAAATTAATTCCCTAAATTAAATACAATTAAATAAAATTAAATAAAATTATCTAAAGTACAAAAAAACAACTAAATTACAGAAAATAATAAACAAATTACAATATTATTAAACTAATTACACCTAATCTAATCCCCCTAACAAAATAAAAAAGCTCCCCCCAAAATAAAAAGAAGCCCTACCCTACACTAAATTACAAATAGCCCTTAAAAGGGCCTTTTGCGGGGCATTGCCCCAAAGTAATCAGCTCTTTTACCTGTAAAAAAGTACAAATCCCCCACCAACATTAAAACCCACCACCCATACAACCAACCCTATTCTAAAACCCACCCAATACCCCCTTAAAAAACCTAACACTAACCCCTTGAAGATCACCTTAGCAGGAGAAGTCTTCACCCAACCGGGCCGAAGTCCTCAACGAAGCCAGCAGAAGTGGTCCTCCAGACGGGCAGAAGTGGTCCTCCAGATGGGCAGAAGTGGTCCTCCAGACGGGCAGAAGTCTTCATCTAGACGGCATCTTCTATCTTCCTCCATCCGGCGCAGAGCAGCTCCATCTTCAAGACATCCGACGTGGAGCATCCGCTTCATCCGACGTCTTCTTGAACAATGACGGTCATTTAAGTGACATCATCCAAGATGGCGTCCCCTCAATTCCGATTGGCTGATAGAATTCTATCAGCCAATCGGAATTAAAGTAGGAAAAATCCTATTGGCTGATGCAATCAGCCAATAGGATTGAAGTTCAATCCTATTGGCTGATCCAATCAGTAATTTGTAATTTAGTGTATGGTAGGGCTTTTTTTATTTTGGGGGGGCTTTTTTATTTTGTTAGGGGGATTAGATTAGGTGTAATTAGTTTAAAAATCTTGTAATTTGTTTATTATTTTCTGTAATTTAGTGGGGGGGTTTTGTACTTTAGAAAATTTAATTTAATTGTATTTAATTTAGGGAATTAATTTAATTATAGTGTAGTGTTAGGTGTAATTGTAACTTAGGTTAGGTTTTATTTTACAGGTAAATTTGTATTTATTTTAACTAGGTAGTTAGTAAATAGTTAATAACTATTTAGTAACTATTCTACCTAGTTCAAATAAATACAAACATGCCTGTAAAACAAAAATAAACCCTAAGATAACTACAATGTAACTATTAGTTATATTGTAGCTATCTTAGGGTTTATTTTATAGGTAAGTATTTAGTTTTAAATAGGAATAATTTAGTTAATGATAGTTATTTTTATTTAGATTAATTTAAATTATATTTAAGTTAGGGGGTGTTAGGATTAGATTTAGGTTTAGGGGTTAATAAATTTAATATAGTGGCGGCTACGTTGGGGGTGGCAGATTAAGGGTTAATTAATGTGGGTAGGTGGCAGCGATGTAGGGGGGGTAGATTAGGGGTTTAATAAGTATAATGTATGTGACGGCGGTGTGGGGGGGGGCAGATTAGGGGTGTTTAGACTCGGGGTACATGTTTGGGTGTTAGGTTTAAACGTTACCATAGGAATCAATGGGATATCGGGCAGCAGTGAACATAAGCTTTCACTGCTTTCAGACTCCCATCGATTCCTATGGCATCTGCCGCCTCCAGGGTAGCGGATTGAAAACCAGGTACGCTGGGCCGGAATAGTGCCGAGCGTACCTGGTAGACATTTGATAACTAGCAAAAGTAGTCAGATTGTGCCGAATTTGCATTCGGAACATCTGTAATGATGTAAGCATCGATCTGTGTCAGACTTAGACCGGCGGATCGTATGGTACGTCACAAAATTCTACTTTTGCCGGTCTGTAGGGTTTGATAACTAAGGGAAATCAGACTCGCCACAAATACGCTGCGGAATTCCAGCGTATTTGCGGTTGACGGCTTGATAAATAGATGCCTTAATATTAAATGTACTGGTCTAATCCCAGGAGTAACTCAGTTAACTGTAAGGCAACCTGCAGTATAAGAGAAAAGCTATGTAAAAATGCTTATGCTTTCTTGGAATATTAGACCTCTAGGTCTGATCATTGTTCATCACCCTATTGGGGTAACTAACAGGGGCTATATATTCCAATAAAATACCAGTGCAAAATACGAAAAACTCAATTGTATGTTTAGAGGATATTAAATAACAGAAACAAAGTCAAACACCAAGCAACATGCATATTCAACTTTTCAAAAGAAATAGGTGAAATAAGCTCCGGTACGCATGATACCAGACTGTTCTCTAAAGTCTCTCTAAACTATAAAACTATTTGCAGGACAGAGGACAGACTATAAATGTGATGTAACTTGTATATTAGGCTAAGAAGTCACAGTTGTTTAATGTGTCCTGCCCCTGGACATTCAAATGGAGAAAGAAAATCACTCTGTAATGAGTCCATATAGTTCCCATGCTTATGCAAACACATATATTGCAATAATAAGAACTCCTGAACTAGAATATGCCTGATCTGAGCCGGTCTTGCATACTACTGTGAGGGTCCCATTTGGTGCTGATATTGTTGCTGATAGCTGATGCAGTCTCCCAGGTTATCCTTACTGTTAAGCGACTTAGTAATTCGGAGGGCAAGATCTCCCTCGATCCGCCCCTCTTCTCCACCATCATATGTCCCTTAGATATGGGTGAGGTATAAGTAAGCTCTGGATCTCGGCTACAGGATTTGGCCATACCTCCCCAGTGAGATGCCAGATATGAGAAGTCAATCTTCTTGTCTTCATCTGGATATGGAGTCAAAGTGAGTGACTGTCTTTGTGTCAGGGACCCCACAGCTGGGAGTTGCTCTCCGTTGTATACTAAGATACTATTCAACTTGCTGGGTTCCGGTATTGCCAGAGTAGAAGTAGGTAAGTTGGCTAGAGAATGTGCCCCTGTGATGTTGTCGACATTTTCTCACATTGTAAAGTCTGGGGTACTTCTGAGTTCTTCTCTTGGAGATACTGGAGTCATTTTTGTGTCATGATCATCTTCAGTTGACTCAGGAATGTCTTTCTCAGATCGCAACGGCTGTCCTGTGCCATTTTCTTTAAAGGCCCTTTTGGAAATGGTTAGAAGATCACTAAACCCTCTGTCCATCTTATGCTTAAGGTCTGTTAATAAGGTTATTATAAGGTGCTCTTTACATCATTATTATATATCTTTAATATATTTTTTTATTTATTTGTGCAAGTAGTAAGGAGTTTCTGTACACTGGACTTTCCCCGCCCACTTGTTGTTTAGTTATATGTATCAGTATTATATTTAATTATACTGTAAACATATTGTTTACATTCCCTTTTTGGTAGTTTCCAAAAAGGGAATATGTATCAGTATTATATTTAATTATACTGTAAACAAATTGTTTACATTCCCTTTTTGGTAGTTTCCACTTACACATTGTGTGGCCATTCTATCATCCACATGTGACCATTGCTAATTATTAGAAGCATTTTTACATTTTCAGTTAGATCCACGTAAGGTTTCATTTATACACAGTTAGTTAATTGTCTGGACGATGTGGCTGTTCAAACAACACCATAAATTTATAGTCACTTTCACATTATACTCTTGTGTTAATGCACACACAATGTCTGATTAACCATAGTCGTCCAAACATGATATTTTACATTTACGTGTATTTGTTTCACACATGCATATTAGTTCACATTAACATAGGTTTTACATCATATAGAACTACACTTGGCGTACCTGTATCTTTATCACTACTAATATCATCATAGTTTTACACTTATTAAATTATATACACACAGGGAGGATAGCCAAGTATCTTTTAGCACTTATCACTATAGATATTAATTAACACTATATAAACATTTGAGATAACACCAAGATATTCATCTTCAATATTGGTTGATTAATCACTGCTCATTGATATACAATCACTATTTTTCAATACGATTAAGCAGATGTTCAATTTGACTAATTGGGAGCCCCCACCGTCGCATATGGGTTGAATATTGATTGACATCATGCAGCCCATATAGTGCACTATAGGTTTTCTACATATGCCTCCGTGGGGGAAACAAAATAACAGACAGACAATCATGCTGCTAAATTTCCGGGCAGCCCCGGCTTGACAATCAGAGGCATGACGGTCCTTGTAGTTTTTTACTCTAGTATGAGACAATCCTATCAGACATTTTATGATGTCTGATTGGATTCTAAATACAAACCAATCAGACATCGTATGAGGCACAAGCCTACTTTAGATAAAAAACAACAGACGGACAATTATGCCGTTACACTTCCGGGAAGATCCGGTATAGAACATAGAGGCATGATGGTCCTTGTAGTTGCTCACATTAGTAAGACTTAAACCAATCAGACATCTTATGTAACACAAGCCTCCTTAAGATTGTTTGCAATTGGTTAAGGTGCTATCATCCACGTATGTTGTTTATATTTGTGCACTCGAAATTATTTCATAATCGGCACAGAAATTCACTAATTTATTCTCACAGCAAATAATATTAGTGTTATAGTTTATAGGGTATCATTGTTATTATTTCATATTTGTACACAAATTCTAATATTACTTTAATTATAGCAACAAGTGGGCGTTTTTGGAAAGGAAAGGTATTATTGGTTCATGTGAAGGAAGGGGAGGGTTTACTGCAAACATATGGTTACTAATCCCTATTTAAAGGGAATTTAAACAGGGTTAGAGTATACAAGCCTGATAAAACAGGGTTATCCCTGAGAAACGCGTCGCTGTTATCTCTACACACGCAAGGAGATTTGCCGTTTAACACACCCAGCTGTAATTCGTTGCACTGATGGTATTTTTATTCTTGGAACAATAAAATACTTTGTTTATTTTTTACAAATCCGGTGTTTGTGTGGCATTTCCCTTGGAAGTAACCTAAGGGCTGTCTAGCCTTTCTCCCCCCTTCACTCCAGTTCCATTCTGTTGTAAGTGACCCAGGCAAGGGTTGCTGTTGGAACAACTAGAACTACAGAACATCAGGACGGGGATTCCATTGTACAGCCAGCTGGTTTGCTGTAAGAATACCAGCCTGCTTTTACAGGCACAAGAGAGTGCCTTCACGTTTGTGAGTATTCTGTATCTTGAATCGCTTGGATATTGTCAGTTTTGATTGATCTACACATGTGGCGCCTCTGTTTCTGTTTTCATTACAGTTAACCATTCTAGAAGCTACACCATCATTTGGGTGAAGACCGAGAGCTGCCTGTTCTATTTTTGGACTTTGTTGGACACCATTTGAACTTATCTATTGCCAGATTGGTCACGTGTTACGTCTGTATATACATATAGTTTTAGATATTTATAGTAATTTTAATTTCTTTACATTATGTATATGGTTTGACGAGTTGCACACTGATTTTAGCAATTTTTACTATTGCGTCTGTATATACATATAGTTTTAGATATCTCTAGTAATTTTAATTTCTTTACATTATGTATATGGTGTGACGAGTTGCACACTGATTTTAGCAATTTTTATTATTGGTTATTAGCGCCTCCTATAGGGGACCTGTGGTATCCTTTATCACAAATATCCCTGTATTTATATTGCTGTTAATAAGGCACATAGTGATGCTTGACAATCCTCCATATTATTGTTTAATGTCAGCAGTTAAGTAGACCTGCTTCACTGGGGGGGGGGGGGGGGGTTGGGGTAGATGTTACAGACCTCTGCTTCACCTGACTAAATGTCCAGATTAGAACTCCAGAGTATGCAATCATCTAGATATTAATATCAATTGATATAATAATGTTTTGCAGTGTGACATCTGTGTGATGAAATCCTGGATGCTTAGCAATGTCTAAGATAATCCGCAGATTATCTGTGATAAATCAGGAGCCTTTATTTTTGCGATTGGTCATGGCTGCTCCCCGGACATGCCCCCCTTTTTAAGTTTTTTTTAAGCGCTCTCCTTTAAAGTCTAGGAGGAGAATTAAGGTGCTCATGATAATCAAAGTCCTGAAGCTATCGTGCAACGTGTTTCTCTCGCACTCAAACAATTTGCTTTCAAATGGTAATACAGGTGCAAAACATTGCTCATTACAGGTTTACTTCCAGCGGTGTTTGTATGTGAGCAAAAACGCTAAATAGGGTGCCATTTGTAATCTTGCCCTTTGTATCTTTGAATATTCCCATATATTTAAATGGTGAATTTTATAAACTTTTCTAGAGAATTGTTATAATCCTTTATGTTTGTCTCCTGAACACACAAGATGAATTATTCAAACCAAAAGACAATATTGACCAATGACACTCCAATGAAGTTATTCAAGTAAATGACCCAATAATCTCATAATTTATGTAAATAATAATCAAACTGTTTTTCGTGGCTGGGGTGCTTTGCATGTTGACATCTTATTACTTGAGTTCATTAAAAGTGTCTGCTTTTCCAAAGGGCGGTGGCATTGGAGTAGTACCATACAACAGATCTTATAATAATACAGTTAAAAAAAACACATGAGGATTTGATTGGAGATATTACATTACAAGCACAATTAAAAAATGTGGTATGTCTAGAGACCTTAATAAAGTTTATTTTAAAGTAGAGAAGTCCCTCTCTTAAAAAAAATAATATATGAATTGTGTCTGTATTGTCAGGTGATCACTGGTAACAGTCTATGGGGCATATTTATCAAGGTCTGGCGGACCTGATCCGACACTGTGGATCAGGTCCGCCAGACCTCGCTGAATACGGCGAGAAATACGCTCGCAGTGTTCAGCATTGCACCAGCAGCTCACAAGAGCTGCTGGTGCAACGCCACCCCCTGCAGACTCACGTCCAATGGGCCGCCAGCAGGGGGGTGTCAATCAACCTGATCGTACTCGATCGGGTTGTATTGTGGCGATGTCTGTCCGCCTGCTCAGAGCAGGCGGACAGGTTATGAAGCAGCGGTCTTTGTGACCGCTGCTTCATAATTGCCATTTCTGGAGAGCACACGGGGCATCAAGCTCCATTCCGAGCTTGATACATATGCCCCTATATATCTATACCTGTGTAATTATTCATACAGATATATAGGTATAGATATAAATTTTACATCAACATTATCATATATATATATATAAATGAAAAGTAAATTTTTTTCTATGTGAAGATCATAGCAATATAAAAAATTTAGAAAATATAATAGTAATTATTAATAATTATAATAGATACAGTAAAATATACATATATATATTTAATTAGTACCCCTTATCTAATTGAAACAATATTTTTTGTAATAGCAGTGGAGACACCTTGGGTATCTGACAGTTTGTTATAGGTTTAGAACCATAGTAGCATAACATTTCATTTAGGTGTAAAATATATAACAACAATAATAATTTCTCAACGGCTGGCTATATAGCACACAATGCTTGCCTTCAATCCTATACTGTTACTTGTATGCCGTCAGTATTACATATATCATAATACAGTGTACCCTTCATATAATTGAAACCGTATTTGTTATTGCAGTGGGGGAATAGCATTTAATAATAACAATAATTTTTCAGTGGTTGGCTATATTGCACACAGTGCATGTCTGTTGCCTATACTATTGGTAGTATATTATCACTATTTACATGTATTGTATTACAGTTTACCCCTCATCTAATTGAAACCATGGATTTTTCGCAATGGGTGCACAGGGGGTACCTGGCTTTTCTATAGGCTATAGGCTCTCTACAGCACTAAAGTAGCATATATTTTCATTTGGTTGTAAAATATATAACAATAATAATAATTTCTTAGTGTCTGTCTTTATTGCACACAGTGCATGCCTGTTGCCTATACTTTTACTAGTACACTATAAGTATTACATATATCATAGTATAGTGTACCCTCATCTAATTGAAACCATATTTGATATTTCAGCGGGGGCACCAACAACAAAAAAACATATTAGCTAATAATATATAATTATATTATTATGTCATAAAATTGTTCCTTGGTCAGAGTGTACTATGTTTGCAGAATTTGTCCTTGTGTTACTACAGTGAGAGTGTTGTAAGAAGTAAAACAACTTCTATATCATCCTCCACTTGAACACCAGGAGATGGCAAAGACAAGTGAGACAGGCAATCAGTTGTCACATTTTAATTATTCTAGCAATGTGATTTCCTGCGTGACCCAGTCTTTTTGTAGTTTGTAATAAAGTTGTTAAGGGCCTATGATCAGTAAGAAGTTAGAATACATGTCCCTATAGATTAGTTCCCCGTTGCACACTTTACATTTGCATTTATCATTTTGTGATTTCATTGAAAAGTTCTAAGTCTGTCAGATAGTATTTTTCTCTAGAGTTACAACTAAAGGCAACTCTGTCTAAAAAAATGTATACATAATAATCTACTTCCCTTAATTCTATGGTCATAATAATAAAATGATCCCTTTTAAACCATTTTACTTCTGGATGTGAGCTTTTGCTGAAAAATGTTTTTTGGAGATGCCCCACATGTGATCTCATCTACTCCTTCAGTGGTTGGTGTACTAAAATCTAGAGGGCGGCTTACTTCAGAAAAGCTGCTGCCCACTGCTGCTCCCTTAGTTCCTGCTCTGTGGTGGTCATGAGTCCATTGACAAATCCTCAGGGAACAGCTATGGATAGTGTACAACAGAGTTTTGGCACATTTCTTTGTTCGCTTTGTCTTGGATTCTTCCATTTGTTTCAGGCCATACCTATATCCTAGAGACAGGAGTTTGTGATGAAAACATCACAAGGCTAGCCTGTAAGTCAGATAAGATGTTTTGCAAATATGTGGAGTACACACAATTTAGGAAAAAGAAACAGAGCAGACCATTGTCACTGCATTACTGCAACACATTCCACACTGTTGTGCATCTCTTCGAAGTTCCCTTCACCAAAGCATAATTTTCAAAGTAGATCTCCCCCACCTGTTTAAGTTGGGCTTCTGAGAGATACTGCTTTTGCTCACGTTAAAGGAATTTTACACGATCTTTGTAAACAGATATCTAAATTGAGTCCACAATGATAACTTCAAACATGTTTAAGGAGAAGGTGTGGGGGAAGGTTTAGAATGTGAGAAATGTATTTCCTTTTAGCCATACTACTTTCACTCTACTTGTCCCTTTTCTTGGAGGTGTATTTATGGGGTTGATATACTATAATCCTGAGAACTACTTCAGTAACTCTGCTGCCTTTTGCTGCTCCTACCTTTCCATGCTTTATGGTTGTCATCAGTCAATGCCAAATTCTTAATGGCTTGCTAGCTACTGTTTTCAAGGGACTCTCATGTTTGTTCACCTCTCTTGGAGGTGTATTTTTTGTGTTTGTGTACTATATTCAGAGGCCTATTGCAGTTCTTCCTTTTCTGTAACTGTGCTGCCTGCTGCTCCTGCCCTTCCTGCTCTGTGGTGGTCATCATCTGTTAATGCCAAATCCATAAGGGATTGCTGGCTCCTGTCCAAGGGACCCTAGGTATATCTTTGTTGTATTTTTGAGGTTTATGTACTATGATTATCAGAGACCTAGTACAGCAAATCTTCTGAATGCTGCCTCCCCTCCTGCTCTTGACCTTCTCTCAAATGAGTCTCTAAGAATAAATATTAACTACAACCTTGGATAAGGTGGGTGAGAAAGTGAGGAATGTGGGTATTTTATCATGTGGGAGTTGAAAATAAATAAATAAATAAAAAATATGGTACGGACAGGTTGTAGTGGTGGGAAGTAAAAGGTTAGAAGGAAGGGGGACAATAAGGTGGTGGTTAAAGGTAGTACTAGTGAATAATTGAGATGACTGTAATTATCAAATGCTTTTAATTTCAGTTCACTGTTTGAATTGTCTTTGTCAAAATTGTTCTAGTTCCTCTATGTTCTAGTGTCCCAGTTAGCACTGTATCTTTCAATTATCTGCATTTCATAGCAGTGCAATTGTGTTGTTAAAAAAATGATTGTTGTGTGGGCTTCCCATTGACATTAACACAACTGAACACAATTTGTTTAGAAAAAAATTCTAACCTGAATATTTGGACGAACAGAATGAGACTATGAACAAAATTCTAACGACTAAAAAATCCAAACTGAATCTTTCAAACGAACCAAATGTTTTCCCCATGGACATGTCTAATATACAGGATCTGCATTATCTTATTGGAGATTTTGACCAAATAGATCTAAATGATAACTTTTCCAATAGTAACCAATAGTATCCAATAGCATGGTATATTTTAAGTGTGATACTTAATAATAGCTTGAACAGATACTGTATATTGAACTTCTAATAGTTTGTAAAAATTTAACTGTGATTGGTATAGCTCTGTAGTATGCTTACTGATCTTGAATATCTGACTACTAGTTCTTATTTGCATTGCAATTCAAAATTTCCCACATAACGTTTCCTGAAACTAATTTGATGATTAAATTGCTAATGCACAAGATTACAATTTGCTTGCTGTATATGTTTTGTTATTAAGTATGCAGCAGAGTTTGTGCAAAAAATCTGTATGTGCTACTCAGTGTGAATCCATTTCTATCATATTTATAGGCAAAATAATAAGTAAAGCCCTTCAAAATAAATGAGTATTGTGGTTAATTGCGCAATACACTTAAAAATAATTTGAAATGCAAAGCAACAACCTCACAGTTAGACATGTGCAACGTGAAAAATTTTGTTTTGTTTCGTTTTCATTAGTTAACTAAATAATTTAGTTTCAGGAAATTAGTTAAATCGTTTTTCAGGTCTACTCGTTATTTCGGATCCTTTCGTTATTTTGGATCCATTCTTTATTCATATTCATTATTTTATTCTGAAGTTTAGAATAGAATAATGAATATGAAAAAATAATGGATCCAAAATAAAGAATGGATCTGAAAAACAATTTAATTTAACATAATATGCCGATTCCCGAAACAAAATTATCTAAAAAACCGTTGTCACACACATGCCGACACTAAATAAAGCTATTAACCCCTAAAATGCCGCCCCCCACATTGCCAACACTAACTAAACCTATTAACCCCTAAAGAGCAGCCACCAACATTGACAACAATAACTAAACCTGTTAACCCCTAAAATGCCGCCCCCCACATTGTCAACACTAACTAAACCTATTAACTCCTAAAACGCCCCCCCTACATCGCCGACACTAAAGAAACCTATTAACCCCTAAAGTGCCACCCCCACATCGCCGACACTAAATAAACCTTTTAACCCCTAAAGCACTGTCCCCCACTTCACCGACACTAACTAAACCTATTAACACCTAAAACACTGCTCCCCCACATCTCCAACACTAACCAAACCTATTAACCCCTATAACGCTGCCCCCCCATATTGCCAACACTAACTAAAACTATTAACTTCTAAACCGCCGCCCCCCACATCGCAACTACCTAAATTAAACTATATTAACCCCTAAACCTAACACCCCCTAACTTTAACATAATTAAAATACACCTAAAGTTACACTTATTAACTAACTACCTATTTAAAAATAAATACAAACTTACTAAGCTAGTTAAAATATCACTGTTTACTAACTACCTAGTTAAAATAAATACAAACTTACCTGTGAAATAAAAATAAAACCTAAGCTTAAACTAAAAAA
This sequence comes from Bombina bombina, assembly GCF_027579735.1. Lineage (NCBI taxonomy): Eukaryota > Metazoa > Chordata > Amphibia > Anura > Bombinatoridae > Bombina > Bombina bombina. The sequence goes on from NC_069500.1 coordinate 510,156,271, forward strand.
AACTAACATCACTAAAAGTAAAAAAACCTACGATTACTAAAAATAATAAAACCTAACATTACAAAAAAATGAAAACTACAATTACAAAAAATAATAGACTAAAATTACAAAAAATAACAAACGAAATTATCCAAAATAATAAATAATAAAACCTAACACTACCCACTTGAAGATCACCCTACCGTGAGATGTCTTCACCCAGCCGGGCACAAGTGGTCCTCCAGAGGGGCAGAAGTCTTCATCCGATCCGGGCAGGAGAGGACCTCCAGACGGGCAGAAGTCTTCATCCAGGTGGCAACTTCTATCTTCATCCATCCGGAGTGGAGCGGGTTCATCTTGAAGCCAGCCGACGCGGAGCATCCATCCAGACCGACGACTACACAACGAATGACGGTTCCTTTAAATGACGCCATCCAAGATGGCGTCCCTTGAATTCCGATTGGATGATAAGATTCTATCAGCCAATCGGAATTAAGGTGGATTTTTTTTTTTTGTATATTTAGTGCAACTTTTTTTCAACCGAACTCTTTATGGGAACTTTCAATTTACGCAAAAAAGTTTGTGTGTAAAATGCGATTGTGTTTAAATAACAGCATTTACAAATCTGGCGTGATTTTTTTTATAGCAACTTAAATTACAAGTTCAAAGTTAAACACTTGTGTTTGAGGGATGTTAACATTAAAGGAACATGATACCCAAATGCTAAAGCACATGAAAGTGATGATACATAGCTGTAAAAATCTGGCTAGAAAATATCACCTGAACGTCTCTGTAAAAAAGGAAGATATTTTACCTCAAATTTCCTAAGTATTCACACCCCACTGTAAAGAGACTTTAAAGGGACAGTCTATGCCAAAATAAACTTTCATGATTCAGATAGGGCATGTAATTTTAAACAATTTTCCAATTTACTTTTATCACCAATTTTGCTTTGTTCTCTTGGTATTCTTAGTTGAAAGCTTAAGCTAGGAGGTTCATATGCTAATTTCTTAGACCTTGAAGGCCACCTCTTTTCAGAATGCATTTAACAGTTTTTCACCACTAGAGGGTGTTAGTTCACATATTTCATATAGATAACACTGTGCTCATGCACGTAAAGTTATCTGGGAGCAGGCACTGATTGGCTAAACTGCAAGTCTGTCAAAAGAACTGAAATAAAGGGGCAGTTTGCAGAGGCTTAGATACAAGATAATCACAGAGGTTAAAAGTATAATAATATAACTGTGTTGGTTATGCAAAACTGGGGAATGGGTAATAAAGGGATTATCTATCTTTTAAAACAATAAAAATCTTGGTGTAGACTTCCGTTTAAGCAGCCAGTTAGGATACTTGTCCCAAGGGAGTGTGCATCTGGCATATGAAGGCACAGTCATGTTATCTTCCTATTAAGTTTAAGTAAGTTCTATGAAATCTCATGAGATTCTAGTGAAATCTTATGAGATCACAGCAAAGGCAAAGCATTACCTCAACACTGCTAAATGGCTATTGTTTTTTGTTTTTTCATTTTTTTTTTCAACTTGCAGCTGGTCAGCAGCTGAAGTATAACTGTTTACACAGCAATTACTCTGATGAGCTGATGACATTACCTGGTAAAATATCTTCCTTTTTTTTTAAAAATAATCTTTTATTGAGATTCTTGGTATACAAACAACAATGTGAGAATATAACTAGCAATATACATATACAGTTGACATTACCTCCTTCATACAAAAGTTGTACATTGCATAGCTATCATACATTTGAGAATCTCTTTTTATAGTATAAAAAATAGCATTTAACAGTCGCTAATGCTATGATTACTTAAGAACCAACTGATATAGGAACAAAGGAGCTCTAAATATAACCACAGAAATAGTATAGTAGATTTGAACAGCGGATAAACACCGCTTAGAATTTAGGACATAAGAGTAGAATGATTTGTTAGCATTAGGTAATAAGTGCCACTAATGTATAATGAATGTACCCATATTGGCTGAAATAGGGTGCTGATGGAACTAACAGTGTCTTTTTATCAAAGATTATATGTTATAAAACAGGTGAGGTGTGTAAATCTGGATATTGTTGCTTCAAACTGTTAATTATAGTCCCTCCCACCCTCACCGGGCTGAGGGAACGAAAGGGAGTTTGGACCTTCCAGAGACTGTTGAGACACAAAGATTATAGGAACACATATAAACACAATTGTCATCAGCCATAATGATAGTGGCGGATTATGGGTAGGACGAGATTGAATTATAACAGTGGCTTAGATAAAGTCAATTGGTTCTCTATCTTCCTTTTTGAGAGCCTAACATGCTATCATATGCTATGTTTGGGACGGAGGAATAGGGGCACTGAACTGTAATAAGAGGATACTATGGCCTAGATTTAGAGTTTGGCGGTAGCCGTCAAAACCAGCGTTAGAGGCTCCTAACGCTGGTTTTTACCGCCCGCTGGTATTTGGAGTCAGTCAGGAAAGGGTCTAACGCTCACTTTGCAGCCGCGACTTTTCCATACCGCAGATCCCCCTACGCCATTTGCGCATCCTATCTTTTCAATAGGATCTTTCTAACTCCGGTATTTAGAGTCTTGGCTAAAGTGAGCGTTAGAAATCTAATGACAAAACTCCAGCCGCAGAAAAAAGTCAGTAGTTAAGAGCTTTCTGGGCTAACGCCGGTTTATAAAACTCTTAACTACTGTGCTCTAAAGTACACTAACACCCATAAACTACCTATGTACCCTTAAACCGAGGCCCCCCCACATCGCCGCCACTCTATTAAATTTTTTTAACCCCTAATCTGCCGCTCCGTACACCGCCGCCACCTACGTTATCCCTATGTACCCCTAATCTGCTGCCCCTAATACCGCCGACACCTACATAATATTTATTAACCCCTAATCTGCCGCCCCCAACGTCGCCGCCACCTACCTACACTTATTAACCCCTAATCTGCCGACCGGACCGCACCGCTACTATAATAAATGTATTAACCCCTAATCCGCCTCACTCCCGCCTCTATAACCCTATAATAAATAGTATTAACCCCTAATCTGCCCTCCCTAACATCGCCGACACCTAACTTCAAGCATTAACACCTATCTGCCGACCGGAGCTCACCGCTACTCTAATAAAAAATTTTAACCCCTAAAGCTAATTCTAACCCTAACCCTAACACCCCCCTAAGTAAAATATAATTTTTATCTAACAAAATAAATTAACTCTTATTAAATAAATTATTCCTATTTAAAGCTAAATACTTACCTGTAAAATAAACCCTAATATAGCTACAATATAAATAATAGTTATATTGTAGCTATTTTAGGATTAATATTTATTTTACAGGCAACTTTGTATTTATTTTAACCAGGTACAATAGCTATTAAATAGTTAATAACTATTTAATAGCTACCTAGCTAAAATAATTACAAAATTACCTGTAAAATAAATCCTAATCTAAGTTACAATTAAACCTAACACTACACTATCAATAAATTAATTAAATAAAATACCTACAATTATCTACAATTAAACCTAACACTAAACTATCAATAAATTAATTAAATACAATACCTACAAATAAATACAATTAAATAAACTAACTAAAGTACAAAAATAAAAAAGAACTAAGTTACAAAAAATAAAAAAATATTTACAAACATTAGAAAAATATTACAATTTTAAACTAATTACACCTACTCTAAGCCCCCTAATAAAATAACAAAGACCCCAAAATAAAAAAATGCCCTACCCTATTCTAAAATTAAAATAGAAAAGCTCTTTTACCTTACCAGCCCTGAAAAGGGCCCTTTGCAGGGCATGCCCCAAAGAATTCAGCTCTTTTGCCTGTAAAAAAAAAACATACAATACCCCCCTCCCAACATTACAACCCACCACCCACATACCCCTAATCTAACCCAAACCCCCCTTAAATAAACCTAACACTAAGCCCCTGAAGATCTCCCTACCTTGTCTTCACCACGCTGGGTTCACCAATCGATCCAGAAGAGCTCCTCCGATGTCTTGATCCAAGCCCAAGCGGGAGGCTGAAGATGTCCATGATCCGACTGAAGTCTTCATCCAAGCGGGAGCTGAAGAGGTCCATGATCGGGCTGAAGTCTTCATCCAAGCGGGAGCTGAAGAGGTCCATGATCGGGCTGGAGTCTTCTATCAAGCGGCATCTTCAATCTTCTTTCTTCCGGATCCATGTTCATCCCGCCGAAGCGGAACATCCATCTTCACCGACGACTTCCCGACGAATGACGGTTCCTTTAAGGGACGTCATCCAAGATGGCGTCCCTCGAATTCCGATTGGCTGATAGGATTCTATCAGCCAATCGGAATTAAGGTAGGAAAATTCTGATTGGCTGATGGAATCAGCCAATCAGAATCAAGTTCAATCCGATTGGCTGATCCGATCAGCCAATCAGATTGAGCTTGCATTCTATTGGCTGATCATCGGAACAGCCAATAGAATGCGAGCTCAATCTGATTGGCTGATCGGATCAGCCAATCGGATTGAACTTGATTCTGATTGGCTGATTCCATCAGCCAATCAGAATTTTCCTACCTTAATTCCGATTGGCTGATAGAATCCTATCAGCCAATCGGAATTCGAGGGACGCCATCTTGGATGACTTCCCTTAAAGGAACCATCATTCGTCGGGAAGTCGTCGGTGAAGATGGATGTTCCACGTCGGCGGGATGAACATGGATCCGGAGAAAGAAGATTGAAGATGCCGCTTGATAGAAGACTTCAGCCGGATCATGGACCTCTTCAGCTCCCGCTTGGATGAAGACTTCAGCCGGATCATGGACATCTTCAGCCCCCGATTGGGCTTGGATCAAGACATCGGAGGCTCTTCTGGATCGATCGGTGAACCCGGCGTGGTGAAGATAAGGTAGGAAGATCTTCAGGGGCTTAGTGTTAGGTTTATTTAAGGGGGGTTTGGGTTAGATTAGGGGTATGTGGGTGGTGGGTTGTAATGTTGGGGGGGGTATTGTATGGTTTTTTTTACAGGCAAAAGAGCTGAATTATTTGGGGCATGCCCCGCAAAGGGCCCTTTTCAGGGCTGGTAAGGTAAAAGAGCTTTTCTATTTTAATTTTAGAATAGGGTAGGGCATTTTTTTATTTTGTGGGTCTTTCTTATTTTATTAGGGGGCTTAGAGTAGGTGTAATTAGTTTAACATTGTTGTAATATTTTTCTAATGTTTGTAAATATTTTTTTTATTTTTTGTAACTTAGTTCTTTTTTATTTTTTGTACTTTAGTTAGTTTATTTCATTGTATTTATTTGTAGGTATTGTATTTAATTAATTTATTGATAGTGTAGTGTTAGGTTTAATTGTAGATAATTGTAGGTATTTTATTTAATTTATTTATTGATAGTTTAGTGTTAGGTTTAATTGTAACTTAGGTTAGGATTTATTTTACAGGTAATTTTGTAATTATTTTAACTAGGTAACTATTAAATAGTTATTAACTATTTAATAGCTATTGTACCTGGTTAAAATAATTACAAAGTTGCCTGAAAATAAATATTAATCCTAAAATAGCTACAATATAATTATAATTTATATTGTAGCTATATTAGGGTTTATTTTACAGGTAAGTATTTAGCTTTAATTAGGAATAATTTATTTAATAAGAATTAATTTATTTAGTTAGATTTAAATTATATTTAACTTAGGGGGGTGTTAGGGTTAGACTTAGCTTTAGGGGTTAATACATTTATTAGAGTAGCGGCAAGATCCGGTCGGCAGATTAGGGGTTAATTATTGTAGGTAGGTGGAGGCGACATTGGGGGTGGCAGATTAGGGGTTAATAAATATAATATAGGGGTCGGCGGTGTTAGGAGCAGCAGATTAGGGGTACATAGGGATAACGTAGGTTGCGGCGGTGTATGGAGCGGCAGATTAGGGGTTAATAATAATATGCAGGGGTCAGCGATAGCGGGGGCGGCAGATTAGGGGTTAATAAATATAACATAGGGGTTGGCGGTGTTAGGGGCAGCAAATTAGGGGTACATAGGGATAACGTAGGTTGCGGCGGTGTACGGAGCGGCAGATTAGGGGTTAATAATAATATTCAGGGGTCAGCGATAGCGGGGGTGGCAGATTAGGGGTTAATAAGTGTAAGGTTAGGGGTGTTTAGACTCGGGGTACATGTTAGGGTGTTTGGTGCAGACTTAGGAAGTGTTTCCCCATAGGAAACAATGGGGCTGCGTTAGGAGCTGAACGCTGCTTTTTTCAGCTCAAACAGCCCCATTGTTTTCTATGGGGGAATCGTGCACGAGCACGTTTTTGAAGCTGGCCGCGTCCGTAAACAACGCTGGTATTTAGAGTTGCAGTGGCGGTAAATATGCTCTACGCTCCCTTTTTTGGAGCCTAACGCAGCCCTTCTGTGAACTCTAAATACCAGCGGTATTTAAAAGGTGCGGGGGAAAAAAAGCATGCATAGCTAACGCACCCCTTTGGCCGCAGAACTCTAAATCTAGCCGTATGTTTGCCGAGAATGATATGACTTAGCTTATAAAAACACTCTTATGAAATATAGTGGTATGGACAATTTGAAAAGCAGCCATTAGTGTTGATAGATCGTCTGGAAGTATTATTGAGATTAAATGTGTAGCTTTGAATAAGAGTATATTTTACTATAGATCATATGAAGCATAAGAGAGAGAATGTAGGTGTAAGTTATAACGACTGATTAAGTGTACATACACACCAGTCAACACAATAAAATATAAAATTGGATTAACAAGCTCTATATTCAGCATATTATACCAGGGTTTTTAGAAAGACTTCAGATTAAATTTCTCTGCAGCACAGTCCACTTTAAGGTGCCATCAACATGCGAGTTACTCATACAATGTCCCCTAAGTGGGTGACCGTCCATCACATAGACATGTTAATAACTAAATTTTAACAGTAGCTTGGATATGGGTGATGAGATTAAGTCCTCTATCTTCCTTTTTGGGGTCCCAATATACTATCATATGCTATGTATGAAGAGGTAACATAGGGGTTCTAAACTATTAATAAGAGGAAATTATATTTGCCAAATATAATATTTCTTAGCTCATAGGAGCACTCTTATGAAATATAGTGGTATAAACAATTTGAAGGGCAGCCATTAGTATTGATATATCGTCTGTAAGTATTATAGAGACTGAGGCATCTATTTATCAAGCCGTCAACTTACCTGCATTCGACGGCACCAATACGCTCGTCTAAGATCACCTAACATCGCTACCGTGGACCTGAATACGCTCTCCAAAATTATCTAAAAAGCTGTCAAAAAGCCATGCACCAAGTACGGTGTGATGAGCAGCGGACTGTTGTTAACTAACAGTCATCGATCTCGCTGCTCTTCGGCTTTTTTACAGCTTTCTTGGTACCCTGTCACTAAACACCCACACTATACTATACAGTTTACCCCCTAAACTGCCGCTCCCAGAGCCCACTGCAACTAAATAAATTGTTTAACCCCTAAACCACCGCTCCCAGAACCCACCGCCACTAAATAAATTGTTTAACTCCTAAACCGCTGCTCCTGGAGCCCAAAGCAACTAAATAAATTGTTATCCCCTAAACCGCCACTCACGGACCCCACCGCAACTAAATACAATTTTAACCCCCTGATTGGATCAGCCAATAGGATTGAACTTCAATCCTATTGGCTGATTGCATCAACCAATAGGATTTTCCCTACCTTAATTCAGATTGGCTGATAGAATTCTATCAGCCAATAGGAAATTGAAGGGACGCCATCTTGGATGACGTCACTTAAAGGACCCGCCATTGTTCAAGAAGACTCCAGAAGAAGAGGATGCTTGAAGATGGAGCCGCTCCACACCGGATGGATGAAGATAGAAGATGCCGCTTGCATGAAGACTTCTGCCCATCTGGAGGACCTCTTCTGCCCTGCTTGGATGAAGACTTCTGCCCTTCTGGAGGACCACTTCGCTCGGCTTCGTTGAGGACTTCGGCCGGTTGGGTGAAGACTTCTCAAAGTAGGGTGATCTTCAAGGGGTTAGTGTTAGGTTTTATTAAGGGGGGATTGGGTGGGTTTTAGAGTAGGGTTGGTTGTGTGGGTGGTGGGTTTTAATGTTGGGGGGTTGTAATTTTTACAGGTAAAAGAGCTGATTACTTTGGGGCAATGCCCCGCAAAAGGCCCTTTTAAGGGCTATTTGTAATTTAATGTAGGGTAGGGCTTTTTTATTTTGGGGGGCTTTTTTATTTTATTAGGGGGATTCGATTAGTTGTAATTAGTTTAAAAATCTTGTAATTATTTTATTATTTTCTGTAATTTAGTGTTTGTTTTTATTTGTACTTTAGATAATTTTATTTAATTTTATTTAATTGTAGTTAATTTAGGGAATTAATTTAATTATATTGTAGTGTTAGGTGTAATTGTAACTTAGGTTAGGTTTTATTTTACAGGTATATTTGTATTTATTTTAACTAGGAAGTTATTAAATAGTAATAATTAACTATTTAATAACTATTGTACCTAGTTAAAATAAATACAAAGTTGCCTGTAAAATAAAAATAAACTCTAAGATAGCTACAATGTAACTATTAGTTATATTGTAGCTATCTTATGGTTTATTTTACAGGTAAGTATTTACCTGTAAAATTATTTATATTTATTTAAATTATATTTAAATTAGGGGGTGTTAGGGTTAGGATTAGATTTAGGTTTAGGGGTTAATAAATGTAATGTAGGTGGCGGTGTTGTAGGGGGGCAGATTAAGAGTTAATAAATATAATATAGGTGGCGGCGGTGTAGAGGGGGCAGATTAGGGGTTAATAAGTATAATGTAGGTGGCAGTTGGCTCCGGGAGTGTCGGTATAGGGGTTAAATAATTTATTTAGTTGCGGTGGGCTCCGGGAGCGGCGGTATAGGGGTTAAACAATTTATATAGTTGCGGTGGGCTCCGGTAGTGGCGGTATAGGGGTTAAACAATTTATTTAGTTGCGGTGGGCTCCGGGAGCAGCGGTATAGGGGTTAAACAACTTATTTAGTTGTGGAGGGATTTGTGAGCGGCGTTTTGGGGGTTAATACGTTTATTACAGTGGCAATCGGCCCCGGGAGCGGTGGTTTAGGGGTTAATAAGTATATTGTAGGTGGCAGCGGTGTAGGGGGGGGGCAGATTAAAGGTGTTTAGACTTGGGGTACATGTTAGGGTGTTAGGTGTAAACATTCCCATAGGAATCAATGGGATATCGGGCAGCAGCGAACATGAGCTTTCGCTGCGTTCAGACTCCCATTGATTCCTAGGGCATCCGCCGCCTCCAGGACTAAGGATTGAAAACCATGTACACTGGGCCGGAATAGTGGCGGAATAGTACCTGTTAGACTTTTGATAACTAGCAAAAGTAGTTAGATTGTGCCGAACTTGCGTTCGGAACATCTGTAATGACGTAAGCATCGATCTGTGTCGGACTGAGTCCGGCAGATTGTATGTTACGTCACTAAATTCTACTTTTGCCGGTCTGTAGAGTTTGATAACTAAGGCGAATCAGGCTCGCCACAAATACGCTGTGGAATTCCAGCATATTTGCAGTTGACAGCTTGATAAATAGATGCCTGAGTGTCTAACTTTGAGTGAGAGCATACTTTAGTACAGATGGCTGGGGCGAGTGTTAGGATGTACTGCTTCGACTCCCGGTATTCTCGTGGACTGCCATCATGTATTAGCTCAATAGGACTTTTCCCCTTTTGTGAAGGAGAGAGGGTGCTAAGAGCATGATCCATCTCTTCCCTTTCCGCTGCAAATCCAAAGCATGTGTCCTCTCCATAAGGAGCTCTCAGCATCGTGCATAGATTGCCAAATCCGCTATTGATCCGCCTTTCTAAGTCAGCTAGTAATAGATATATCTGAAGATGAGATTCCTCCAAGCTTTGTACGGGAGATAGAGAATTGTAGTATTAGACCTGATTTACCCCAGGACCGGGGGGGATAATGTTACGCTGGTTAATAGGTCGTGGCCTAGGTTTCCCTCCATCTGTAGTATTTTGCAAAAAAAACAAACAATAGGATCGCCGCTTAGTTAGATGTGAGCTATAAATCTTCCCACATGATTTAACGGCTAAGATAGTTGTCTTCCTTGATAAATATCTGACAAATTATTATTTTGGTCCGGGAGCCCCTAGTATGTGCGACTTGCCATGGTGGCGGCTTGGACACCCCCCCAAATATCTTCCTTTTTTATATAGACACGCTCAGGTGATATTTTCTTGTCAGCTTTTTACAGTCATCCTGCATCACTTTCAACTGGTCATTGGGACTGTTCATACAGGACTTAAACCACTCTATTTCAAGATGTTATATAAAGAACATTGTTTTTGAGCATGAACAAAACACACTGGTGTCATTTTTAGATGCACTTACTATGCAATGGATTGCAGGATCCCAGTCTGTATAGTGCGAAATCACAGTAAAGCAAGAAAGCAGCTTATCAGTTTCAATGTAAGAAATGGCACCTTTTTACAATATAAGTTTTATAGTGTTAGAAATATCTAAAAGATGGCTATTATAAATGTAAAGCATTGTGACCATTATTAGTCCTGATATTAATATTGCGTACTGTTAATCTTGTTTCTAAAACAAAACCTTGCTAAATTTAAAAAACAACAATGTTACAATAAACAAGCAATTTTACTGTATAAACAGCACATCATACATACATACTATAAACCCATAATGCCACAGCTCAAATATATGGATAACTAATTTACAGGTTTCGCTATTCTTTTGGCAGTGGTAACTTTACAATGGTAATCATGGTTAATATCAAACCCTGTGTGTTTGAGCAATGCTTGAATGGGAAAACTTTGCGAGCAAACTGATGCTCTTGGTAAACTTGCTGTATGGATTTCACTCGTGTACAATTTACGCTATAAGTCTTGCGCAAAATATACAGCTCCACTTGTAATCTAGGTCAAAATGTATCCATGATACTGTAACTGTAAAGTAATGACAACATGTCTTATATATATCAATACTGGATGTTATTATTTTTTTGAAACTACAATTCTCAATGTCCTGTAAATCCCAAATGGTTCTCTGGGACAATAACTTGTCAAATGAGCGCATTAAATCTATGTTGTCTAACAACACCACACTATGCTACAGAAAATAATTGCAATGTACAACAAACGTGGAATATCATTTTCACTTCACACACGTTTCAAATCTATGTATGATTCCTACCTTGACTTTAGTTGTTTTCTTCTTCAGTATGAAAACAAATTATTTTCATTTAGACTCTGTAGTTGAACTGAGTTTAGCAAATATAGCCATCTGCTTTCTGCTCTCAATAGAGCATTTCCATGTCCACCCCCTGACACCCAGAGTAACTTTTGGAATTCTGAAGCATTTGAAATCAGACAGCTGCTAACACATCTATGGTTATGCCACTGTTGGCCAAATGGCAGGAGGTAGGATGGTTTAGATATTGCAAGGAATCAATTTGTCATTGAATAGGTAGGGTATTTATTTACAAAAATACTTATCAGTGGCAGTGGCAACTTACCTTTAGATAAACGCGTGTAACAGCAAAACATGTCAGAGGAGGGTTTGGGAAGATAAATCATCAAAGTGGTTTTAACTATGATGTGGCTGATTTGCACTTCTAATGATATTAAGTGTAATTTACAATAAACCACTTTGCTGCACATACAGATTTTTTTTGCACATATTCTACTGCACACAAGTGTTAGTAACCCTTGCAATTTCATCCACTGGGATACAATAAGTATTATTTATACTTAGGAGAAAATTATTAAAAATTCACTGAGTGGTGAGAGATCTCCCATGAAAGGTAATAGTGCTCACAGGAAAGAGAAACTTCCCTGGGGAGATTGAAGTTAGCAGCGAACAGGAAGCAGACTTTAAAAAATGTATCCTGCAGCAAATACCAATCAGATTACCCTGCTTTCAGTTTATACTACCGTATAATAGCCTCTGTATTTTGCATACCTGTGTTTTTCTATTAGGGTAATAAGTGTTTGGCATACTTTGACACAATCTTCCACCTTTCAGTTTGCGAAAAAAGAAAGTTCTGCAGGGGGAAAATCTTTACAGAATACTCCAGACCTGGAGGAGATATTTGAGCTAAACCCATGCCATGCCCCTGTTAAGATCATTATCAGAGGCAGTGAAACTCATTTTACAATAATGAAAATAATATGTTTTACAGGGTTTTTTTTAATGTGTATTATAGTTTTATTACTATTTCTATTATGCATAAAAACATGAAAATAGAGAGTCACACTCAACTAAACAGAACAAAAGCTAGAAAAACTTCCCTACTTGTCCACAAGGCCAGTGCCACTCAGGGTGCAGTCTCTTTTTGCACACTATGCCTTTCACAGAGAAAAAATAACCTGTAGCATATCAGTCTGAACCTGTCCAATGACAGTCCAGCGCCCAAATACCAGGCAATTCTCTGAACAAGAGAAAGGCAGCCCCGGATGCAATAATTATGAAGGAGGGGCTTTTGACCCCAGGACAGGCCAGAGCAGGGATAGGTGGTTGGTAGGTTGGGGGTGGAGACAGAGTAGGGTAAGGAAGGTGAGGCAGGAAGTTAGGGTTCTCTTCATTTCCGGACCTGTTAGGGACAACATCAGATAGCTGAGTTACCTATGGAGAATCTGGGTGAGCTGTTGGCGGCGGCGGTGGCCTTATCTAGGGAGCGTGGTGCTGGCTGGTTGCTGGAGCAACTTAAGGAGGCTGGGGCCCTTCCAGAAGTGGGCATTGGTGCCGGACAGAAAGAGAGGCCAGTCAGAAAATCCAGGGCACCGGTTCGGCTGAGCCCTGAAGTTGCAGTCCGGCGGTCCCGTGGGGCCCAGGGTGGAGGTCCTCGCAGGGCGCCTGGCCGGCCAAGGAAGGCAGAAACGAAGTCGGGCATGGACGAAGGCCGCATGGTTAGCCGCGAGTCACAGGAGAGAGGAGGAGTGTCACTGCCTGGTCCGGTTGCGGCATCGCTTATGGCGGAGGGCGGCCAGGTGAATGACCAGCAGTTGGGGATGTCCGGAGGCCATTCTTTGGAGGAAGCAGCTGTGCAGGGTCAGGGTAAGACTCAGTTTGGTGGGGGTGGTTGCTCCTGAGGGGAACTTGGGCTGCTGTGTTCAGGCGTGTGGCGGTAGCCATTGTTTAATGTAAAAAAAAAAAAAAAAAAATCCTGTGGAGTTTGCGCGCGTTTTTTCTGGGAGGAAGGGGTGGGTATGGACGTTTGCTCCTTGTGTAAGGTTTGTCTTTATGCTCCCCATCTTTTTAAATAATATATTTCCTGTTTGTTTCTTTATTGGTCATTGTGTGTTGGTTTCCGCCCCCCCCCCTTTCCCCCCCCTTTTTTTCCCCTCCTTTTTTCAACCTCCTTTTATTATTTTTATCCTTTTTCTTCCCAATTTTTTAATTGATATATTAAATTAAAATATAATAAATAAATATAAATGCTGTTCCTCATTTGCCCAGCAGGTGTCTCCCCTGGTTTATTTTTCCTTTCCTTGTCTTATTTTGTTTCATTCTCTTCCTCTGTTTCCTCCTTGTATGTTCTTCATGTTTGAGTTCCTGGTCTATGTGTGTTAATGTCTCCATATTTCCTATTTAGCTTAGTAGCATAGGTCCAGGGTTTTTAGTGGGGTGTTTTTAGTCCATGAGTTGCATTGTTAAACCTTTTCCTCCATGTTGTTTGAGTATTTTAGGTATTATTTAAGGGGTCCCCATTCATTCGACTCATTTCATTTCCCTTTCTTCTTTTAAAAAAAAAATAAAAAAATAATAATAATAAAAAAAAAATATATATAAATAAAAATTATTATATGTGTATATATATATATTTAAATTAATGTGTTATTATATATTTTAAAAAAAAAAAAATATGTTATCAATTTATTTATTTTGAAATGAAATTTGTCCTATGTTGTTCGTGTGTTCCCCTCCCCCCCCCTCTCTCTCCTCCCTTGTCCTGGGTAGTCGTTGTAGTGTCTTATTCACTAACATTTTTTCTTTTCTTAAGTAGTGGAGCCGGTTATTGCTAGTAGTGGTCCTGTTGTGACCGAAGATGGGCTGAACTGTCGTGGTAGTGTCAGGGAGCATGACGGTGACTCCATCAACTTGGAGGACGTTTTAAGTGATTTTGAGGAGGACCCGGGCGAGGGCCCATCATCAGGAGCTACGGCGGCTGGCCAGGTAGGAGGGTTGGAAATTTGGCGCAGCTTTTACGTTGTTTGTCCCCGCAATTGCCCAGGCATGGGGGGCAGCAGAATTTTAGGCAGCCAGGTGTTACGGCCGCTACCGGCCGGGATACGCTGGCAAGTGGGCTTAGTGGCAGAAGGCAGGTGGTGCTAGCATCTGATCTTTCGTTGCAGGAGGACAGGAACAGCCGAGCAACGGTTTCATCACGGGATGCTGGTGCTGGTTTCAGGCGGGGTCGGTCACTGCCTAGAAGGAGGGAGGTTGAGACACGTTCATCACCTACAAGGGCCAGATTGGACAGATCCCCTCGCGGGAGGAGTAGAGAACGGAGGCGGTGTGCCGATACCAGGAGGAGGTCGCCTTTACGGAAGAGGCGTTCGGTTGGCAGAGACAATCGCCGCCAGACGGCTAGGCCAATGGCGTCGCCACCAGTGGTATCCACGGCTTCCGCCACAGGACCGGGGACGGCGCCTTGTGGAACAGGTGAGGTGCTGGGTGTGGGGACGCCCATTGGGACGGGCGGGAGTATAGATAAGCAGCAAGTTTTATTACAAGGTTTGAAAGAATTGATTGCGAGTTTTGAGAGGAAGGATACTCCTTCAGGAAGTCAAGGGGCGGGGGGAGCGTGGGCTCTTCCGGCCTCAGGGGAGGTGGAGTCGCAGCCAAAGGTTTTGACGGTGGGCCAGACGGGCAGTACCCCGGCCTTAGGGACGGTTAGCGTAACGGGGGGAGTCAGGGTATCTGAGGAAGCTTTTCAGCGTCCTTGCCTTTGTTCTATTGGCCCTCTGGGGCTACACTTGCAATCGGAGGTGAAGGAAAAGATCTGGAAGCGCGAGTTTTTGGAGATTTTTTCTTTGCTAAGGGGGATGCGGGCAAGAAAGAGGAGGACGAGAGAAAAAAGAGATACCGAAGGTTGCCAAAAACTCTGAGTAATTGGTCCAGGTCCTTTTGTATCCTGGCTAGTGTTATTACAGAGAGGTTCCCGGAGCAAGGTTCAGCTCTTTTTTGTTATTACGATGAGATTTCCTCGGCTTACCGTACGTATGGCGGGTTAGCATGGTGGCGGTATGATGAACAATTTCGTCAGCGGCTTGCCGTGCGGCCCACCATGCGTTGGGACGATAGAGATATGGGTATCTGGCTTGAGATCATGACCCCTCTACGTTCAGGGCAGTCCTTTCGAATCGGGGGGGCCGCTTTTGCCGGCGGCGCTGGTGCCAGTACCGCTGTCTCCGGTAGGAAGGGGTTATGCTTCCAATATAACGAGAGTCAATGCCGTTTTGGTCTCTCATGTAAATACAAACATGAGTGTTCAGGGTGCGGGGGTGTACACTCCTATGCCAAATGTTTCAAGAGAGGTCGGGCGGGCGCACGCCCAGGTGACATGGTTATACAGGGCCAAGACGCCAGTGAACATAGGAAAGATGGTGCCTTGGCTAAGGCAATACGCTATGGTTCGGGGTAAGGCAGGTGCTGCTGAGCTGTTGCTTACTGGTTTCAGCTCGGGTTTTTGGATACCGTTCCTGCCGGGGGATGGTCCCCGTTTTTTGGGTAACTTGAAATCAGCCAGGGCCCACCCGGAAATCATTCGGGAAAAATTGGCTAAGGAGGTTTCTTTGGGCCGCATGGCGGGTCCATTTACCGATTTGCCCATGCCCGATTTGCGTATTTCTCCACTGGGGGTCGTGCCTAAAAAAGGCCAAGGCCAGTTCCGGATGATCCACCACTTGTCCTACCCTAAAGGTTCATCCGTGAACGATGGCATCGATCCTGAATTGTCAGCGGTCTCTTATTCTTCTTTTGATTCAGCAGTGTGTTTGGTTCGGGAAGCTGGCAGAGGGGCGCTTTTAGCGAAGGTTGACGTTGAGTCGGCATTTCGTTTGTTACCGGTTCATCCAAAATGCCATCATTTGTTGGGTTGTACCTTTGATGATTCCTTTTTTGTTGACCTTTGTTTACCAATGGGATGCTCTATTTCCTGCTCCTACTTTGAGTCCTTTAGTTGTTTTGTTGAGTGGGTTGTCAAGCGTTTATCGGGTTTAAAATCAATAGTCCATTACTTGGATGATTTCTTATTTGTTGGTCCTCCTCAGTCCGAGATTTGCGGCAGGCTTTTGTCAACCTTTATGCAGATTGCAAGGGAGTTTGGTATCCCGATAGCCACTGAGAAGTCAGAGGGTCCGACTTCGGTCTTGTGCTTTTTAGGGATACAGATTGATTCAAACTTAATGGAGTGTAGTCTACCGGAAGAAAAAGTTGTTGATTTAGTCCAAGTTTTACAAATGGCTGTGAGTCGTAATAAGCTGACATTGCGCGAGATGCAGTCCATTGTAGGTAAACTAAATTTTGCGTGCAGGATCATTCCTGTCGGTAGAGTTTTTTGCAGGTGGCTGGGGCAACAGAGCCTTACCATCACATTCGAGTGACCAGTTTGATCAGGGAGGACTTGAGGGTTTGGTTGGATTTTCTCCAGGGATACAATGGCAAGTCCATCATTCAGAAGGTAGTGTTGGGGTCAGAGTTGAACCTTTTCACTGATGCTTCTGGTTCCCATGGTTTCGGAGCGTATCTGGGTGGCCGATGGTGCGCCGATGTGTGGCCTGAGGCTTGGATTGAGGCAGGTTTGAATAAAAATTTGTTTTTTCTGGAACTGTTTCCGTTGTTAGTGTCGCTAAAATTGTGGGCACCAGTTTTGAGGGATAGGAAGGTTATTTTCCATTCGGACAATATGGGAGTGGTCATGTCTGTTAACAATTTGTCGGCCTCTGCCCCTCCGGTGGTTTCTTTATTACGCCTGTTTGTTTTGGAGTGTTTGAGATTGAACGTGTGTTTTAGGGCTGTACATGTCCCCGGTTCATCTAATGACATTGTCGATGCTCTTTCACGTCTACAGTGGGACCGTTTCCGGGCCCTTGCCCCAGAAGCTGCTGCCGAAGGGGATTGCTGTCCTGCGGGATTGTGGAAGGCGGTATTCCCAGGTTGATGAGTATGGTGAGGTCGGCTTTGGCCAAGAGTACTTGGAGAGCATACGGACAGGTATGGGGTGATTGGCAATTTTTCTTGGAAGCAGGTGGGTACTCCTTTTCAGAAGCCGACTGGTCCAGGCTTTGATGGAGTGGATGGGTACATGGACCGAGTACCGGGTCTCTAAAGCAGTAGTTCAGAGGCGTTTAGCGGCTCTTGCCTTTTTATGTCAGTTGTTGGGCTTCCATGATATTACGAAGTCTTTTGTGGTTAGGATGGTCGGACGTAGTTTGTGTAGGGGTCCTATCGGGGTTGACGGGAGGCGGCCAGTTATTTTTTCCATCCTACAGAAGGTAGTCGGGGTTCTTCCCACGGTTTGCGCGGATTCGTTCGAGGTTTCATTGTTCCGTGCGGCCTTTGTGTTGGCCTTTTTTGCAGCCTTTCGGGTTTCAGAAATCGTCACTCCTAACAAATCTGACAGGGGTGGGATCCAAGTGGGTGATGTTGTTGCAGAAGCGAGACAAATTGTAATATGGCTCCGGCGGTCAAAGACTGATCAGTTGGGGAGGGGCCGTTTAATACGGTTACGGTTTATTGGGGGTCTGTGCTGCCCAGTCGGGGCTGTGAGGGAATTCCTGCAGATTAGGCCGGCTGGTGACGGTCCGTTATTGATCCACGCGGGTGGTTCGTCGTTGTCAAAATTTCAGTTTGTGGCAGTGTTTCGGAAGGCGTTGACATTAGTGGGCTTCCCCGCTGGTGAATTTAGTTCCCATTCATTCCGGATTGGCGCAGCTACCGAAGCGAGAATGTTAGGTTTGAGTGATGAGATGATATAGGGAATTGGGAGATGGTCATCGGGAAGGTTTAAGTCATATGTGCGCCAGTACTTAGCTCTCTAAGTTTTCTTGTTGTTTTAGGTCCAGTGGAGTGTTGGTTTGTCGGGCATTCTTACATCTACTGGGCACGACGCGCAGCTGCAGCGAAGAAAGATGGTTACCAGCTGGGTTTTTCTTCAGAGGAGGTGGTGATGCGGTGGTTTGGGGTTAGGGGTTTGAAATGGGACCAGGTATTGTTGCAAGTAGTTGATTATTCTAGGTTATTTCCCCCTCCAGGTATTTTGGTGATCCATGCTGGAGGTAACGATTTAGGTTACACGGCACAGAGAGATCTGGTGTCAATGATGAAAAGGGATTTGTTTCGTTTGTGGGATTTATTTCCTCAGCTGTTGGTGGTTTGGTCGGAGTTGGAGCCTAGGGTGGTTTGGAAGGCAGCATGGGATAGTAAGCGGTTGGATACATCTAGGAGGAAGATTAACAGGGTTTTGAGTAGTTTTGTTAGGCAGAGGGGGGGGGTGTCCATACGGCATGTGGAGTTTGAAGGTGAAGCGGGTAGATGTTTTTTCTTAAGAGACGGGGTTCACCTTAATGAGATAGGTCTTCAGCTGTTCAATTTTAATTTGAAGGAAGGGGTTGAAAAGGCCTTGGGCTTTTGGCGGGGCTCGGACAGTGTCCGGGCCAGTGGCGGTGTTCTGGATGTTTAGAACTTTCAGAAGTTATGTGGGTACCTCCTGTGGTTTCAGGAGAGGTTAGCAATATGCTTACTGGTTAAAGTTAGAAGAGCTATTGAGCCCTTACGGGCAGGCACTAATGTTTGTTATTTGGTATCCAATAGCTTTCAAGTGTTAAACGTTATTTATTTGTTTACATGTTATAATAAATTGGCTGCGGCCTTTTCAACCCCAATCTATTGTGTCATAGCCTTTATTTAATGGGGCTTGGGTTTTAAGGGAATAGAGTGCCTAACTATGGGGTCAAACAACAAACCCCAGACTTACGTTTCGGCCTCCCTTGGGCCTCGTCAGTGAGGTGCAGTTGCATCTCTCTAGGGCAAATGTGCAAGGAGTCCACATCTGGTTTCCCCTTTTTTACTCATAGGGAGACCTAACAGTAATTTGCATAAAAACAAGAAAATAGAGAGACACACTGAGACAGAACAAAAGCTAGAAAATCTTCCATGCTTGTCCACAGGGCCAGTGCCACTCAGTCTGCAGTCTCTTTTAGCACATTATGCCTTTCACAGAGAAAAAATAGCCTGTAGCATATCAGTCTGACCCTGCCCAATGACAGTCCAGCGCCGAAATACCAGGGAATTCTTCTCTGAACTAGAGAAAAGAACAAACCCCAGACGTACGTGTCAGGATTCTCCCTGTTGCTCACAGCATTGATCATTAGGCCATCCCCTTTCTCCTTAAAGAGGATCTGCACAGCTGCAAACAAGTGCTTAGTAATTTGTTAGTAGCATTCTCTAGCTTTGCACTGAGCCTTTCAGTTCAGATCATTTGTGTTCCTGGGATCAGCAAGGATTTCAGTTTTTCCTTTTTTGATTCATTAAGTACTTACCATACAAAGTTTCCCTTTACAGATTAACAAGGAACTTACTAATACATGATTGTGCTATTCCTTAATACACTTTCTGAAACTACGGAGCAACTTTCACATCACTGTGTATTACTTCACAAGATTTAGTGTTACCTGGCTGAGACTGTTTCACTGTTTGGAAAACCACAGCTCCTCTCTCTGCTCCTACCCCTACATTAGTCTCAATACCTGAGCACTCAGTATCAGAGCGGTTTCCTCCACAGACCTTTCCGCAGCATACACTGAGTTGTCAGCACTCCAGCACTGATCTGGGTTACCTGTTGTTACTATACAATTCTCTGAGTCTCGTTAGAAAGTATCTTACCTTGTCAGTTATAGAATGCCCTAGTAACCTTTGTAATTCACCACAAGCTCAATCATCTGGTCTCGGTTGGTATTTTGTTTATTCTGAATTGAATCACATCCTATCCATTGAATAGTTCGTACAAGCAGGATTATTCCGGACAGTGTGAAACAAATACAAACTTATAGATTGATACATATTGTTACGTTGTATCAGAGATCTGCAGCTGAGTTTCCTTGCAACTAATACAAGCCTCACAGTACGTTTTGGCCTCCCTTGGGCCTTGTCAGTGAGGTGCAGTTGCATCTCTCTAGGGCATATGTGCAAGGAGTCTGCCTCTGGTTTCTCCTTTTTTACTCAGAAAACAGAGAGATGAACTCAACTGAGACAGAACAAAAGCTAGAAAAACTTCCGTACTTGTCCACAATTATGCTTTTCACAGAGAAAAGATATCCTGTAGCATATCAGTCTGACCCTATCCAATGACAGTCCAGGCATTTTTTCTCTGAACAAGAGAAAACAACAAACCCCAGATGTACATTTCAGGATCCCTTGGCCCTCGTCGGTGAGGTGCAGTTGCCTCTCTCTAGGGCATGTGTGCAAGGGGTCCACGTCTGACTTCCCCTTTTTACTCTTATGGAGTAAAATGCAAATTACTCTTTGGTCTCCCTATGAGTAAAAAGGGGGAAGGAGACATGGACTCCTTGCACATATGTCCTAGAGAGATGCAACTGCACCTCACTGACACTATCTCCCCATTGATGTCTATGGGGAAAGCGTTTACGAGCATGTCAAAGCAGCCCTTGGATTTTGTGTGGTATGAAGCTTATCGCAACCATATAGCATGCACAAGGAGGCTTTTCAGAAACTTGTAAAAGCAGCGCTATAGAGAATGAAATAATGAAACTTTTGTTGTGTTCATTTCGCACCCTCTATAGCACAAAACTCGTAATCTAGGCAAATATAAATATAGTTAGACAAATGCCTCTGTTCCAAATAATGACTTAAGTTGCTATTTGCAATAAAAACATTTAGCAAAGGACATAATAGTATTTTGAAAGACAAGCTTAAGACCAGTGAGTGGAACTGAAGATCAGGAGAAGGAGAATGTCAAACAAATTAGAGCATGACATTTTTTTCAATACAATGCCAATTTAAGATCAAAATGGATACAGCAGTTTTTTTTATACTTTTTTCTTTCTCAATTAACATTGAGACTTATGACAAATATCTTTAGCTAAATGTATTTCATGAGATACACTTTACAGGGTCGGCTCCAGAATGAATGAAATGGGGGAACATTTTTTTTTCACGAAGGGGCACGCATTTAAAAAGCATGTATGAGAGTCAAAATAAGAACAGATCTACTGTGGCAGTCCAGGGGTTACATTTATCAGATCTCTGGCTGTGCAGGAGTTAGATTTGTTTATATTTCTGGAAGTACAGCGGTTACATGTGTCATATCTCAAGGAGTATAGGGGTTACATTTATAAGATGTCTGGCAGTGCCGCAGCAGTTACATTTACCAGATTTATGGCAGTACAGGGGTTACATTTATCATATCTCAGGAATGTCTTCCACATATGACACAGCCAGTGGACACTGTTTGCATGTATAGCTCTACCAATGACCCTACTAATGATCAAATAAGCTTTTACGTGACAAGAGTGCCAAGCAGTACATTACTTGTACAGATATTATTAATGATATTTACCAGCACACACACAGTATATACAGTATGTTTATACATATATATATATAAGTATCCACAACAGGTGCACTCACTGTGACTTAAGATATCCGCCGGGGTGCTGCGTGAAAAAACATATGGTGATATCGATCAACCCCAAAAGGAAGAGAAGACGCTTCACTCTCCGGTCTTGGCAAAGTTCCTTTATTAAATATCCAGCATCAATCAGAAAATCCCCCAAACGTTTTGATACCAGTTGGTATCTTTGTCAATGGGCAATCAAAGCATATTTATCCCAAAAGAAGGTTCCTAAACTAACCCAAAACCACTCACCTATAAGTACCCGTAATGCGTCTCTGTCACTTCCGGTGTATCAGAAGCCGCCCCCACGCGCATGCGTACAGCCACTAACTAGCCACATGGCTAATTTGTATAATCAACACACGTAATGACGTTTTGCGCTTCTATTGCGCATAATAACTCTAGCAACTGCGCATGTCTGGGTGGCGGAAGTTCCGATAACATCGGACTAACTAATACAAGTACTACTATTATAATCACCATAGTGAAAAAAACCAAAGTACCGTAAACATATTAAAATAATGTTAAAATATCACATTACTTGAGGTCTCAATCAGATCTTGTACCTGTATCATCAAAGCTGCAATAATATTCAAACAACATTATACTATCAGGTATATTACTCGATAACCCATTAACCCATGTCTTTCTCTGAATGAGATGTCCATGATTAATCGGTCTAGGTCATCAACATCTAAAAAGATGGACTTGTCCATACTACATATATTTACAAAGTCTCTGAATGAACTGTGTTCAGTGTATTGCTGTGGCCTTAATAATGTTTCCTACTATGCTCCATCAGACATGAAAAACTGATATGAGTTACTGATGACTGTAACTTGATACATTTATTTAGAAAATTTGACAGTAATGGATATTATTGTTCTAGCCATTAATGGGTTATCGAGTAATATACCTGATAGTATAATGTTGTTTGAATATTATTGCAGCTTTGATGATACAGGTACAAGATCTGATTGAGACCTCAAGTAATGTGATATTTTAACATTCTTTTAATATGTTTACGGTACTTTGTTTTTTTTCACTATGGTGATTATAATAGTAGTACTTGTATTAGTTAGTCCGATGTTATTGGAACTTCCGCCACCCAGACATGCGCAGTTGCTAGAGTTGTTATGCGCAATAGAAGCGCAAAACATCATTACGTGTGTTGATTATACAAATTAGCCATGTGGCTAGTGAGTGGCTGGACGCATGCGCGTGGGGGCGGCTTCCGATACACTGGAAGTGACAGAGACGCATTACGGGTACTTATAGGTGAGTGGTTTTGGGTTAGTTTAGGAACCTTCTTTTGGGATAAATATGCTTTGATTGCCCATTGACAAAGATACCAACTGGTATCGAAACGTTTGGGGGATTTTCTGATTGATGCTGGATATTTAATAAAGGAACTTTGCCAAGACCGGAGAGTGAAGCGTCTTCTCTTCCTTTTGGGGTTGATCGATATCACTATATATATATATATATATATATATATATATACACACATACACACGGTATATATGTATATACAAACACACACATATATATATATATATATATATATACACAAACAATATTATATATATATATATACATATATACACAAACAATATATATATATACACACAGTGTGTGTATTGTGTGTATGTGTGTGTGTATATATATATATATATATATATATATATATATATATATATATATATATATATATATATATATATATATATATATATATAAAATAAAACAACCTTGGGGACAAATAGGAGATGTTTTGAAACATGTAAATAATAAACATAAGGCTATTTCACTCATTTTCCCACAGCTACATTTGAAGTGTGTGTATTTGAGCACCTATAATCTGACACACATTTTACACTGATCACTGCAGATAAAGCAGGCACAATGCACACTTGTTTTGTGTGACCTGCAGTGGGGAAACCAAGGAATTCCCAATTTGCCTCTTTATCTGTGGCTGCCAGGATATAAAGCACAATAGGGAAGGAATACTACTCTCACACACTCATTATACGGCTGTGTTTTCACAAACTTACTTCTGCCTTCCCTCTCACTGACTGTTAGCTTCTCTCAGCACTTTCTGCAGAGGTCTGATGATGTCATCATCTCACTTCAGCTCTGTAGTAAGTGGGCTAGCTGGAGGAGGGGCATTGCAAGACCTAGGTTAACTGGGAGAGCACCAGCAGGGAAATGCAACTTTATTTGTTATCTGGTTGTAAATAGAGGAGAGTAAAGAGATTAGCTGGGCCCCCCAGTGGTGGATCTCCAGGGTCCAGTGGCTGCAAATGGTTGATGTGACATTTGGGACCCTGGACGTTCAGTCACTTTTAAAATGTAAAAAAAATAAAAAAAAATTAAATCACCTCTTTTGCCCTGGGGGGCACAGCATTCCATTTGGGAGGCATTGCCCTCCAATGCCCCCCCTTAGAGCCGACCCTGACACTTTACTGTTTTTAAATAGATATTAAACTCAACATGTGTACATAGATCTTTTGTAATTTAGGGCTACATTACAAGTGGAACGCTATTAAGTTCGCCTGTTCAAGCATAAACTTCACTAGGTGTGGGCTTTTTGCGTGCAATGGGTAGTACATGTATTACAAGATGAAAGTAAAAAGCTTGTGCACAAGCAAAACCCGATGATTGCTTAACCAAATATTGCAACCATAATAACTTCTCCCCATAGAAGTCAATGGAGTGCACAGAAGGAAAAAAAAAACCTAACATCTATATTTGCGTGTTAACCAGGAGGAGTTATTCACAGTTCACATTCCTATGCTCTTAACATAAAGAACAATGTACTTTTTATATAACTATACCTGCATATATCTATTCATATAGCTATATAGGTTAGATATCTATTTTACATTAACATTACCAGATATATATAGAAATATATCTTATGTAATAAAAATTCAAGTTTGTTTGTCCGAAGCTGTCATGCGCGCGAGGACAAACACACCTGGCCTTCCAACTGACCTGGCGTTGTGTGGTGGAGTGGGCATGGCCGGGCGGGTGCGGAGTTGGCGTGACTGGGTGGGTGTGACATGGGTGGGGCCTGATGGGTGTGATATGGGTGTGGCCAGGCACGGCGTGGGTGGGCATGCCGAGGGCGGGGCCGGATGGGGCCAGATGCCGGGGCCATCTGCCGAGAGACAGAGAGCTCTAAAGAGGGGGGATAGAGAGAGCAGAAGAGGGGGGATAGAGAGAGGGAGAGATAGATAGCAAAAGAGAGAGGGAGAGAGAGACAGCAAAAGAGAGGGGGGAGAGAGACAGCAAAAGAGAGGGGGAGAGAGACTGCAAAAGAGAGGAGGGAGAGAGACAGCAAAAGAGAGGGGGAAGAGAGACAGCAAAAGAGAGGGGGGAGAGAGACTGCAAAAGAGAGGAGGGAGAGAGACAGCAAAAGAGAGGGGGAAGAGAGACAGCAAAAGAGAGGGGGAGAGAGCACAAAAGAGAGGGGGAGAGTGCACAAAAGAGAGGGGGGAGAGTGAACAAAAGAGAGGGGGAGAGTGCACAAAAGAGAGGGGGAGAGTTCACAAAAGAGAGGGGAGAGAGTGCACAAAAGAGAGGGGAAGAGAGCGCAAAAGAGAGGGGTTAGAGAGCGCAAAAGAGAGGGGAGAGAGCGCAAAAGAGAGGGGGAAGAGAGACAGCAAAAGAGAGGGGGAGAGAGACAGCAAAAGAGAGGGGGAAGAGAGATAGCAAAAGAGAGGGGGAGAGACAGCAAAAGAGAGGGGGAGAGCACAAAAGAGAGGGGGGAGAGCACAAAAGAGAGGGGGAGAGAGCACAAAAGAGAGGGGGAGAGTGCAAAAAAGAGAGGGGGGAGAGTGAACAAAAGAGAGGGGGAGAGTGCACAAAAGAGAGGGGGAGAGTAAACAGAAGAGAGGGAAGAGAGTGCACAAAAGAGAGGGGAAGAGAGTGCAAAAGAGAGGGGTTAGAGAGCGCAAAAGAGAGGGGAGAGAGCGCAAAAGAGAGAGGGAGAGAGCACAAAAGAGGGGGAGATAATGCAAAAGAGAGGGGGGAGAGAGCGCAAAAGAGAGGGGGAGAGAGTACAAAAGAGAGGGGGGAGAGAGCAAAAAGAGAGGGGGGAGAGAGAGCAAAAAGAGAGGGGGAGAGAGCACAAAAGAGAGGGGGAGAGAGCACAAAAGAGAGGGGGAGAGAGCGCAAAAGAGAGGGAGAGAGACAGCAAAAGAGAGGAGAGAGCAAACGAGAGGAGAGAGAGAGCAAACGAGAGGAGAGAGAGCAAACGAGAGGGGGAAGAGAGAGAGCAAAAGAGAGGGAGAGAGACAGCAAAAGAAGGGGAAAGAGAGAGCAAAAATGACTCGTGTACACAGGCTTTAGGACTAGTATTTGATAAAAAAAAGTACATTATTTTCTATTTGAAGAACATAGGAATGTAAAATATGAGTAATGTGCATTGGGGTTTGAGATTTAGGACTAAAACGGCCCAGTTAGTGGACATTGAATAATTGATAACTGCAATATGCATTATTGAAATATTGATATAAAATATTTAGTAATAATGATTAAACATACTGTAAAAAATTTAAATAATCCATAGAATATGTGTTATATTTTTTGCAGTGTGTAAATTAATTTTTAATAATTCTAATTAATATTGTGTTCTTCACTTAGAAAATAATGTACTTTTTATTATTAAATATATATTTCTATATAAACAGAATATTTGATAATGTTAATAGAATATATATATATATATGAATAGATATACAGGTTTAGGTATATAAAGATAAATATAAAAAACATTAGAATGTGAAATATGTACAGTATATATGCCGTAATCACATAAATACTTAAATACATATGTACACACATTGATACATATATATGTATATATGTATATACATACATACATACATACATACATACACACACACATTTAGACGTGTCTATGAATTCATAATTATGTTAAAGGGACAGTCAAGTCCAAAAAAAACATTCATGTTTTAAATGGGAAATGCAATTTTAAACAACTTCCCAATTTACTTTTATCACCAATTTTGCTTTGTTCTCTTGGTATTCTTAGTTGAAAGCTAAAACTAGGAGGTTCATATGCTAATTTCTTAGACCTTGAAGACTGCCTCTAATCTGAATACATTTTGACCACTAGAGGGCATTAGTTCACATGTTTCATATAGATAACATTGAGCTCATGCACGTAAAGTGACCTAGGACTGAGCACTGATTGGCTAAACTGCATGTCTGTCAAAAGAACTGAAATAAGGGGGCAGTCAGAATAAGCTTAGATACAAGATAATTACAGGTAAAACGTGTATTATAATAACTGTGTTGGTTATGCAAAACTGGGGAATGGGTAATAAAGGGATTATCTTTCTTTTTAAACAACAAAAATTCTGGTGTTGACTGTCCCTTTAAAGCCCTTTGCAGCCTTTTTCCCCCAAAAAACCTTATACCATATATCTTTAAACCCTTATAACTTTTTAATATTTTTTAATTAATAATATTTATCAGATAGTGTTTATATGAGTGTAACTGTACTTTTACATGTATTTATGTTGTGTTTAATGCAATTGTTTCTTCCGCTACCCTTTACGTCAGCTCTCAAGTCACGCTAACCCAATGAGTGTAAATTTCGACTGTGTTCGAACGAACACATTTACTTTCAATTTGTAATACGCTCAATATTTCGATCACGAGCAAAAAAACAAGAAAAACCCAACATCGCTGAAGCGTAACAGTTAGTACATCACTCTTAATCTAGCCCTTAGTGTTTGATGGTTGTTAAATACAATCCATAAATAAATTACTTCAATGTCCGTTAAATTGATCAAATATTGAAATTAAATATCTGAAATATACCCTATTGGCCAAATATATCAAAAGAGCAACTTTAGTCTTTCAAATGAAAGATGATCATCAATGTCTCATATTATTGGTTTTAACGTATTAGTGTATTATTTATGTATTCTTTTGCTAACAATTCAGCTGGTAGGGTAACTGAAATTTTATCTTTGTCTTTGATTAATTATAGGCTCCTAAGCAACAAACTTATCAATGCTACTATAATGATAAAGATAAAACGAGCACAATAAAGCATTTATTGTATCAGTACCACTACAATATGGATAATGCAGTAAAATTAAATTATTCTAAATTTAATTTCTGATAAATGAAACTTTTTTTCTGTATTTAACGTAATAATATTTATTATTTCAAACATAAGATTAATTTGAAATTCTGCTTCCTGTACATAAAGATTTTAATGTTTTCATAACCATTTGGTTTCTCAAAGTATAGATAAAGGGGTTGAGTAAAGGAATGCAGATACTATTAAGAATAGCCACATTTTTTCAACATTTGAAGACTTAGTACCTGCTGGCCGAATGTAAATGAAAATACAACTTCCATACGCTATTAAGACAACAATAAAGTGCACAAAAGAGAGGGGGAGAGTGCACAAAAGAGAGGGGGAGAGTGCGCAAAAGAGAGGGGGAGAGTGCACAAAAGAGAGGGGGAAGAGAGCGCAAAAGAGAGGGCTTAGAGAGCGCAAAAGAGAGGGGAGAGAGTTCAAAAGAGAGGGGGAGAGAGCACAAAAGAGGGGGGAGATAGTGCAAAAGAGAGGGGGGGAGAGAGTGCAAAAGAGAGGGGGGGGGGAGAGCGCAAAAGAGAGGGGGGAGAGAGTGCAAAAGAGAGGGGGGAGAGAACCCAAAAGAGAGGGGGGAGAGAGCACAAAAGAGAGGGGGGAGAGAGCAAAAAGAGAGGGGGAAGAGAGAGCACAAAAGAGAGGGGGAGAGAGCGCAAAAGAGAGGGGGAGAGAGCACAAAAGAGAGGGGGAGAGAGTGCAAAAGAGAGGGGGAGAGAGCGCAAAAGAGAGGGAGAGAGACAGCAAAAGAGAGGAGAGAGAGCAAACGAGAGGAGAGGGCAAACAAGAGGAGAGAGAGCAAACGAGAGGGGGAAGAGAGAGAGCAAAAGTGAGGGAGAGAGACAGCAAAAGAGGGGAAGAGAGAGAGCAAAAGAGAGGGAGAAAGACAGCAAAAGAGAGGGAGAGAGACAGCAAAAGAGGGGGAGAGACAGCAAAAGAGAGGGGGGATAGAGAGCAAAAGAGAGGGGGGATAGAGAGAGCAAAAGAGAGGGGAGAGAGAGAGCAAAAGAGAGGGGGAGAGAGAGAGCAAAAGAGAGGGAAAGAGAGAGCAAAAGAGAGGGGGAAGAGAGAGAGCAAAAGAGAGGGGGGAGAGAGAGGTCAAAAGAGAGGGGGGTGAGAGAGAGCAAAAGAGAGGGGGAGAGAGAGAGCAAAAGAGAGGGGGGAGAGAGAGAGTAAAAGAGTGGGGGGAGAGAGATAGTAAAAGAGAGGGGAGGGAGACGGAGAGCAAAAGAGTGGGGAGAAAGAGAGAGCAAAAGAGAGGGGAGAAAGAGAGAGCAAAAGAGAGGGAGGCTAGAGAGAGAGCAAGGGGTGGGACCGCTGTACTGCAAAAAATGGCCCGTGTACACAGGCTTTAGGACTAGTATTTAATAAAAAAGTACATTATTTTCTATTTGAAGAATATAGGAATGTAAAATATGAGTAATGTGCATTGGGGTTTGAGATTTAGGACTAAAACGGCCCAGTTAGTGGACATTGAATAATTGATAACTGCAATATGCATTATTGAAATATTGATATAAAATATTTAGTAATAATGATTAAACATACTGTAAAAATCTAAATAATCCATTGCAACTTTAGTCTTTCAAATGAAAGATGATCATCAATGTCTCATATTATTGGTTTTAACGTATTAGTGTATTATTTATGTATTCTTTTGCTAACAATTCAGCTGGTAGGGTAACTGAAATTTTATCTTTGTCTTTGATTAATTATAGGCTCCTAAGCAATAAACTTATCAATGCTACTATAATGATAAAGATAAAATGAGCACAATAAAGCATTTATTGTATCAGTACCACTACAATATGGATAATGCAGTAAAATTAAATTATTCTAAATTTAATTTCTGATAAATGAAACTTTTTTTCTGTATTTAACGTAATAATATTTATTATTTCAAACATAAGATTAATTTGAAATTCTGCTTCCTGTACATAAAGATTTTAATGTTTTCTTAACCATTTGGTTTCTCAAAGTATAGATAAAGGGGTTGAGTAAAGGAATGCAGATACTATTAAGAATAGCCACATTTTTTTCAACATTTGAAGACTTAGTACCTGCTGGCCGAATGTAAATGAAAATACAACTTCCATACGCTATTAAGACAACAATAAAGTGCGAGGAGCAAGTGGAGAATGTTTTTTTTCTCCCCTCATGTGAAGCGATAGCAAAGATACGTGAGAGTATACAACAATATGAAATCAATGTTGGTATAAAAGCGCTTATAATAGTAAATGAGGAAAAAATGTTAACAAGGAGCTCAGCCAAATTCTTGTCAGAACAGGACAGTTTCAATAGCGCTGACCCATCACAAAAGAAGTGGTTGATGGTGGTTGTTTTCCTGCACCATTGTTGCTGAGTTAATTGAAAAACAGCTGGCAAAAACTGCAAAAACCCGAAGATCCAAAAGGTAGTAATAAGCCTCCAGCACAAATAACTGGTCATCATTATGTTGTATCTTAGAGGGTGGCAGATAGCAAGATACCGATCAACAGACATTAGTCCTAAAAGAAAAAACTCTGTTCCACCCAAGGAATAATAAAAGTAAAACTGCAAAAGACAACCTATTAGAGAGATTTCTCCATTTTTATACAACATAATGGTGAGTAACTTTGGTACAGTGGTTGAGCTGAAGAAAATGTCTAAAGATGCCAAGCTGCTAAGGAAGTAATACATTGGAGCCTGAAGATGGTTGTTATGACAAACCGCAAACATTATTATCATATTTCCAAATAGAGTGAGTATATACACAGAGACAAGCAATAGAAATATACTTGTCTGTATTTTAGGAAGTGAAGGGAACCCAAGGAGAATAAACTGAGTTTGGTTTTGAGAAGCCATCATTACCACCAAAGGTTTTTTTTCTATAATCAAGATTAGAATAAATGAGAAAACACACCTGGTATTGTGATATCAGGATTGTCAGAGAGAATGGTATCTCAAATCCTTTGAACTTATGCAGGATAGGGCACAGAACAACATTGATGGAAGCAATAATCAGAAATGAGATTCAGGTTGCAGATACCAACTTTTTCATATGACTAAACTAGAACAAAACAAAACAAATTCTCTAGAGGACAATGACAGCATCAGTGTCTCTGTGAGGAGTTAACCCATTGTTTTCTATCAATGTGGGGCACTGTATTTATCTCTACAGATAAAAATAAATCAAGAATAAAATAGCAGTGTGTGCTTTAATGTACAATGTTTCTCTGATATGTGTGCTTGTAGATATTTGTAGTATATTTATGTGAATGTATTTTACATACTGTGTGTAATGAGAGAGTTTTTGTGGTATGTGTGTGTAGTATATACAGTGTGTATAATATTTCTGTAGGTTATTTATTTTGTGTGTAGTATATGAGTAGTATATACTGCATGTGTATAATATTTCTGTAGGTTATTTATTGTGGGCAAGATTATAAGTTGCTCGTTATGAGTTTTTCGCATGCGATAAGGTCTTTTCGCAATCAATTTCCATTGTGCGGCTTTTACAAGTCTTGAAAAATTGAGATTGCCAAATGCACGCTATTGCCTTTTTTTGCAACAATCCTTTCCACGCTCAAAGAGCTGTAGTTAACAGTTTAGTGCAACATAAAAGTTTTACTTCAACAATACTTTACAAAGTACAGTTATACTCATCAACACTGTCTAATAAAAATGATTTAAAAAAAATATATTGCACACAAAAGTTATAAGGGCTAAAAGATAGAAGATCTCGGGTGTTAAAAAAAAAAGTTGACAAAGGGATTTTACATTGACATACAAGCACATACATTGAGAAAAATTGATTTATATGTATAGAGATATTTGTAACTATGGAGCTATCTCAGAGGGATAATATCTCAGAGGGATTTTCAAAGAGATATTCACATATAGATCTCGAGATATCTAGACATATATATAGATATATTCATATACATATCTCGCTATAAATATACAGGGAGTGCAGAATTATTAGGCAAGTTGTATTTTTGAGGATTAATTTTATTATTGAACAACAACCATGTTCTCAATGAACCCAAAAAACTCATTAATATCAAAGCTGAATAGTTTTGGAAGTAGTTTTTAGTTTGTTTTTAGTTATAGCTATTTTAGGGGGATATCTGTGTGTGCAGGTGACTATTACTGTGCATAATTATTAGGCAACTTAACAAAAAACAAATATATACCCATTTCAATTATTTATTTTTACCAGTGAAACCAATATAACATCTCAACATTCACAAATAAACATTTCTGACATTCAAAAACAAAACAAAAACAAATCAGTGACCAATATAGCCACCTTTCTTTGCAAGGACACTCAAAAGCCTGCCATCCATGGATTCTGTCAGTGTTTTGATCTGTTCACCATCAACATTGCGTGCAGCAGCAACCACAGCCTCCCAGACACTGTTCAGAGAGGTGTACTGTTTTCCCTCCTTGTAAATCTCACATTTGATGATGGACCACAGGTTCTCAATGGGGTTCAGATCAGGTGAACAAGGAGGCCATGTCATTAGATTTTCTTCTTTTATACCCTTTCTTGCCAGCCACGCTGTGGAGTACTTGGACGCGTGTGATGGAGCATTGTCCTGCATGAAAATCATGTTTTTCTTGAAGGATGCAGACTTCTTCCTGTACCACTGCTTGAAGAAGGTGTCTTCCAGAAACTGGCAGTAGGACTGGGAGTTGAGCTTGACTCCATCCTCAAACCGAAAAGGCCCCACAAGCTCATCTTTGATGATACCAGCCCAAACCAGTACTCCACCTCCACCTTGCTGGCGTCTGAGTCGGACTGGAGCTCTCTGCCCTTTACCAATCCAGCCACGGGCCCATCCATCTGGCCCATCAAGACTCACTCTCATTTCATCAGTCCATAAAACCTTAGAAAAATCAGTCTTGAGATATTTCTTGGCCCAGTCTTGACGTTTCAGCTTGTGTGTCTTGTTCAGTGGTAGTCGTCTTTCAGCCTTTCTTACCTTGGCCATGTCTCTGAGTATTGCACACCTTGTGCTTTTGGGCACTCCAGTGATGTTGCAGCTCTGAAATATGGCCAAACTGGTGGCAAGTGGCATCTTGGCAGCTGCACGCTTGACTTTTCTCAGTTCATGGGCAGTTATTTTGCGCCTTGGTTTTTCCACACGCTTCTTGCGACCCTGTTGACTATTTTAAATGAAACGCTTGATTGTTCTATGATCACGCTTCAGAAGCTTTGCAATTTTAAGAGTGCTGCATCCCTCTGCAAGATATCTCACTATTTTTGACTTTTCTGAGCCTGTCAAGTCCTTCTTTTGACCCATTTTGCCAAAGGAAAGGAAGTTGCCTAATAATTATGCACACCTGATATAGGGTGTTGATGTCATTAGACCACACCTCTTCTCATTACAGAGATGCACATCACCTAATATGCTTAATTGGTAGTAGGCTTTCGAGCCTATACAGCTTGGAGTAAGACAACATGCATAAAGAGGATGATGTGGTCAAAATACTCATTTGCCTAATAATTCTGCACTCCCTGTATATATACACTCACCAGCCACTTAATTAGGTACACCTTGTTAGTACCGGTTGGACCCCCTTTTGCCTTCAGAACTGCCTTAATTCTTTGTGGCATAAATTCAACAAAGTGTTGGAAACATGCCTTAGATATTTTAGTCCATATTGACATGATAGTATGAATCAGTTGCTGCAGTTTGCTGGCTGCACATCCATGATGCAAATCTCCCGTTCCACCACATCCCATAGGTGCTCTATTAGATTGAGATTTGGTGACTGTGGAGGCCATTGGAGTACAGTGAGCTCATTGTCATGTTCAAGAAACGAGTTTGATGATTTGAGCTTCGTAACATGGTGCATTATCCTGCTGGATGTAGCCATCAGCTGATGGGTACACTGTAATCATTAAGGGATGGACATGGTCAGCAACAATACTCAGGTAGGCCATGGTGTTTGAACAATGATCAATTGGTACTAAGGGGCCCAAAATGTGCCAAGAAAATATCCCCCACACCATTACACCACCACCAGCAGTCTGAAACGTTGATACAAGGCAGGATGGATCCATGCTTTCATGTTGTTTATGCTAAATTCTGACCCTACCATCTGAATGTCACAGCTGAAATCAAGAGTCATCAGACCAGGCAACATTTTTCCAATCTTCTATTGTCCAATTTTGGTGAGCCTTTGCAAATTGTAGACTCAGTTTCCTGTTCTTAGCTGACAGGAGTGGCACCCAGTGTGGTCTTCTGATGCTGTAGCCCATCTGCTTCAAGGTTTGACATGTTTTGCATTCAAAGAGGGTATTCTGCTTACCTTGGTTGTAACAAGTGGTTACTTGAGTTACTGTTGCCTATATATCATCTTGAACCAGTCTGCCCTTTCTCCTCTGACCTCTGACATCAACAAGGCATTTCCGTCCACACAACTGCCGCTCACTGGATATATACTCTTTTTCAGACCATTCTCTGTAAACCCTAGAGATGGTTGTGTGTGAAAATCCCATTAGATCAGCAGTTTTTAAAATACTCAGACCAGCCTGTCTGGCACCAACAACTATGCCACGTTTAAAGTCGCTTAAATCCCCTTTCTTCAGCATTCTGATGCTCAGATTTAACTTCAGCAAGTCCTCTTCACTCGGTCAAGATGCGTAAATGCATTGAGTTGCTGCCTTGTGGTTGAATGATTAGCAATTTGTGTTACCAAGCAATTGAACAGGTGTACCTAATAAAGTGTCCGGTGAGTGTATATATCAGTCCAAAAATCATCATATAAATAAAGAAATATTTATTTATAATTAAATAGAAAATTTTCCGTGACGAAAACTTTCTCGCAATGTGAAATATTCACTTTTTTCATGTACACTTTTCAAGGAGAATCCGTCATGGACTTTGTGCAACAGATTATGATTTTTTTTTATATATTTGTCATTTCCATTGACTTCTATGGGGAATATGTGAATGCGCATACGATCTGTTTGGACTACGCAATTGGTTTGCAATTTATAGTACCTGTGCAACCCCAAATGCGAAAAAGTCATAACACAGTGATTTGCCATGCAACTTGTAATCTTGCCATGTGCGTGTAGTGTATGTTCAGTGTATAATGTGTGTGCATAATATTTCTGTAGGTTACTTATTGTGTGTGTAGTGTATGTTTAGTATATATTGTGTGTGTATAATATTTATATAGCTTATTTAATTTATTGTTTGTTTAGGATATAGTGTGTTTGTATAATATTTATGTAGGGTATTTATTGTGTGTGTAGTATATGTTTAGTATATAGTGTGTGTGTATAATATTTCTGTTGGTTATTAATTGGGTGTAGTGTATGTTTAGTGTATATTGTGTGTGCATAATATTTATATGTTATTTATTGTGTGTGTATTGTATGTTTAGGATATAGTGTATGTGTGTGTGTGTGTATAATTCTGTAGAGTATTTATTGTGTGTGTAGTGTATGTTTAGTATATAGGGTGTGTGTGTATAATATTTCTGTAGGTTATGTATTATGTTTGTGTAGTGTATATATAATGTAGCATATATTGTGTTTGTAAATACAATTTATGTAGAGTATTTATTGTTTAGTATAAAGTGTATATGTATAATATTTCTGTAGGGTATTTATTGTTTGTTAAGTGTATGTTTAGAATAAAATGTGTGAGTATAATATGTATGTAGTTTATTTATTGTGTGTAGTGTATGTTTAGTTTATATAGTGTATGTGTATAATATGTATGTTGGTATTTATTATGTGTGTAGTGTATGTGTAGTATACAGTGTGTGTGTGTATAATATTTCTGCAGGGTATTTGTTATGTGTAAAGAGTATGTGTAGTATACAGTGTGTGTGTATTTAATATTTCTGTAGGGTATTTATTCTGTGTGTAGTGTATGGGTAGTATATAGTGTGTGTACAACATTTCTGTAGGGTATTTATTCTGTGTGTAGTGTATGTGTAGTATATAGTGTGTGTATAGTATTTCTGTAGGTTATTTATTTTGTGTGTAGTGTATGTTTAGTATAAAGTGTGTATAATATCTCTGTAGGGTTTATATTGTGTGTGTAATGTATGTGTAGTATAAAGTGTGTGTGTATATAATATTTCTGTAGGATATTAATTGTGTCAGTAGTATATAGTGTTAGTGTATAATATTTCTGTAGGGCATTTATTGTGTGTTTAGTGTATGTGTAGTATACAGTGTGTGTGTGTATAATATTTCTGTAGGTTATTTATTCTGGGCAAGATTACAAGTTGCGCGGTATGAGTTTTCCGCACACTATATGGTCTTTATGCAATAGATTTTCATTGTGCAGATATTACAAGTCTAGTAAAATCACGATTGAGCATGGATAATTGCCTTTTATGCAACAATCCTTTCCATGCTTCAAGAGCTGTGGTTAACAGTTTTCCGCAAAACATAAAAGTTTTACGAAACTCTTAAAAAATACATTTCAAAGTACAGTTACACTCAAATTAACACTGCCTGGTAAAAAATATTTTATAAAACTATTGCACACAAAAGTTATAAGGACTAAAAGATAGGAGATCTTGGGTGTTAGGAATAAAAAAGCTGAGGCAGGGATTTTACATTGACATACATACACATACATTGAGAAACATGGATTTATATGTATAGAGATATGGAGATAATGAAAAGATTTCACATTACAATCTTATGCACATTAAACAATATCTCAATGGGATTTACAAAGAGATATTTGCATATAGATCTTTAAGATATCTAGACATATATATATATATAATCATATACATATTTAGCTATAAATAGATATATCTGTCCAATAATCATCACATACTGTATATAGAGAAATATTTATTTACAAATAAATAGAACATATTCCGTTAAGAAAACATTCTCGCAATATGAAATATTCACATTTTTATGTATACTTTTCAAGGAGAATATGTCAGATTAGGGTTTTAGTGTTTTTTTTCTATTTGTCTTCTCCATTGACTTCTTTGGGGGAATACGTGAACGCACATACAATTTGGTTGTTTTGCAACTTGTAATACCTGTGCAACCCCAAATGCGAAAAAAACATAACAAACGCTGTGTTTTCCAAATGTAATCTTGCCCTCTGTGTGTAGTGTATGTGTTGAGTGTATGTGTATAAAATTTATATAGGTTATTTATTGTGTGTGTAGTGTATGTTTAGTGTATATTGTGTGTGTATGATATGTGTATAATATTTCTCTAGGTTATTTATTGTGTGTGTAGTGTATGTTTAGTGTATATTGTGTGTGTATGATATGTGTATAATATTTCTCTAGGTTATTTATTGTGTGAGAGTGTTGCAAGTGGCGACGCTGTATCACCTCCAGGGAACCAAGATGCCCACGTACACAGAATCAACCTTGTTGCTTTCATCTCCAAAATAAAAGAGCTCACAAAAGTGTAGCAGATTTTAGACAATGTGGTAGGCGCACAAACTGGTTATACTCACGAGATTGCAGTTAAACTCAGCCTTTTATTAAAATCATCACAAAGGTATCTTCAGGTGCAGCTTCAGGTGCAGGATGACTCAGAGGACGTGGGCAGCGCCGCCACTTTTAACACTTTCTGCTTCTATACACGGTTTTGGAGAACCGGGGCTGGCAGCGAGCACCTGAAGGGAAGTGCTAACATTGCTTCATACTTTATCCTTTCTAATATTTATTGTGTGAGTAGTATATGTTTAGTATATATTGTGTGTGTATAATATTTATTTAGGTAATTTACTGTCAAAATATAAAGTCAAAATTAAAGTTAAATGGATTGGATAGAATATGTAATTTAAAACAATTTTCCAATTATTTACTTCTATTACCAGTTTGGCTTAGTTCTCTTCATATCCTTTGTTAAGAGTAGCCCTAGCTGAGTTTAGGAGCGGGCATGTGTCCAAAGCCATCTTGCAGCAGTGTGTGCAAAATTGTTAATTGCAGTGCTTTATAATGTTGCAAACACAACTGCCATTGACTGCTAAAAACATGTGCACACTAAAGAGCTCCAACCAGCCTTCCTAGGTTTACACTTCAACAAAGGATACCAAAAGAACTAAGCTAATTGAATAATAAGGGTAAATTGGAAAGTTGTTCAAAATTCCATGTTCTATCTGAATCATGAATGTTTCATTTTTACTTTACTGTCACTTTAAGGATATAGTGTGTGCATAATATTTCAGTAGGTAATTTACTGTGGGCAACATTGCAAGTCACGCGGCAAATCAGTTGCGAAAACACAGCACGTATTTTTGCTTTTTCACATTCGGGGTTATATAACTTATTTTGTGCATTGTAAGGGAGCAGGGCTACCCTGAGTGCAGGAGAAGAACCCTATAGCAAGAAGCACACAATCCAAGGCGAGGTGCAGACAAGGGAGATCCAAAAGGCATAGTCAGGGTAATATGTCGATCCAGGCAGCAAGTATCGTAAGTGGAAGTCAAGCCAGGTGTCCAAACTAGGAAATCCAAGATCAAAGGAAAGGAATAGGAATAGAGAAAATACAACACTTAGTTATGCAGATAAACTGGCAAAATAACTCAGCAACAAGCCAGGGCTCAGACCGGAATTTAAACCTAACAGGGCCCAGGAATGCCCCCCCGTATTCAAGACAACTATAGCATCAGATACCTAGTACCCAAAGAGAAGACAGAGAGAGGCGTGTCACAAAGATTCCCCTAGCAGATGGAAATAACCTGTGATGCCATCCGCGCTCATGCACACCCATGCACGCACACGCCAAGGCAAACCCGTGCACACATGAGTGTGCACAAATGGGCACAGACGAAACACTAGGTGCAATCACTGCCGAGGAGAAACCTGCAATGGCACCCTCCGTCTTATAGGTAAGAAGGTATCCCTGGTACCCCTGGTTCCATGACACGCATGCTCTAAGCTGCGTAATGCAAAGAGACAAATGTGGGTTCATGTATTCCCAATAGAAGTCAATGGAGAAGACAAATTAAAAAACATGAAAACCTGAATATGTTGCACAAAGCCCTTGACGTATTCTCCTTGAAAAGTGTACATGACAATGCGAATATTTCATATTGCGAAAATGTTTTTGCAATGAAATATGTTCTATTTATTTATAAATAAATATTTATCTACCTATGTGATGATTTTTGGACTGATATTTCAATTTATAGCTACATATGTATATAATTATATATATGTCTAGATATTTCGAGATCTATATGCAAATATCTCTTTAAAAATCCCTCTGAGACAAGTAGTTTAACTACAAAAAAACACAGACAACTTTCAAAAGACATGGTTTTATTGGATGCTACATGATAACAATTGACCTACAAAATATAATGCTATAAATCCCTAGGTAAGGAAGCTTTCCCACCACCTTAATGAGACCTTTAATATAGTAGACAACATATGATTTTTGAACATGAAGATAACCACGAGACTTCAGCAAACGTATATATCTCCTGATGAGATGACTTGACCATCCGGCGAGACGACATCTTCCCCTCTTTTCCTCTATCTTTTCTTCTTTGCTTTATATTCTTATCTCCTTTCTTTACTCTTCTTAAATTCGTGTTGACATACATTACATTTTAGACATTATCATCTATTCTACAATCTATGTTTGAATCAAAAAAATTGGAGCTATGTATAACTGATAACCTCTTTCTCTTTAGTACAAAGAGGTAAGACTGCAATATTAGCCATACGACTCCTACTGGCAATTACTCTGTAATATACATGGTAATGTCTTATATGTTTGGTATTTTATTCACCATTTATTGTAATCTGACACACTTATAACTTAATATAAATAATTTAAGCATAAAAATCCCTCTGAGATATTGTTTAATGTGCAAAAGATTGTAATGTAAAATCTTTTGATTATCTCCATAGTTAAACATAGCTCTATACATACAAATCCATGTTTCTCTGTGTATGTGTATGTATGTCAATGTAAAATCATTGCGTCTGCTTCATTTTTCTAACAGTTGGTTTTGTGGAGATGTAGCACCGAGAGAGAATGCGCCTATGAGCTCTGACTGTGGACTATCTAGCTAGTCTGGGGGAATGAATGTTGGGAAATGTGAGTACAGAGCGCCTCAAATAGGGCTAGGCGATAGGGGACCTCTAATGGAAGTGAAGGATGCCTCTATCTGGTGTTCTTGGTTATAAACTTGACATGAGATGACAATTGAAATCAAAAGGTTTTGTGTTTGTATGAGTTAAAACGTGGAGCAATAAAAATGACATATACACAAATTAGGAATACATATTAAAAATTGTGGATCCACAAATACACTCAAAACAATTATATAAAATTAAAACAATGTATTAAGACAGTCTTGAGAAAGGCCTAGATAAGGCCAAAACGTGTAAACCAAGAGCTGGCAAGCATATCTCCAATCCTCAAGCCTTTTCTCATACATATTACACTATTAGTATTTATGTTTTTAGGACTTTGAGACTTAATCGAGGGACCAATTGGATCCAAAGACAAGTATTCTCACCTCCAAGAACAAGAAGCTTCTCTTCACCAAGAGATTATTCACCTATGGGAGACACTTTGAAAATTACGTGGTGATTTTCACTACCGGGATTTGACTTGAATTCTCACCATCAAGAAACAAGGTTATCCTTAAATTACTGTACCCTACATAATATTTTCAACAACCCATTATTGGATTACAATCCTTTTGCGCACAATTTTTCATTTTTCTATTTTCACTAATTTCATTTTTAATTTTTTCAATATTTTCACATTTTTTATTTTTTTTCTACTTTAATTTCTCATTTTAATTTTTTCATTAATATTATCTTTGTTGACACTTTGTTCACATTTTTCAACAATTGCACTTAGTTAATCCATCTCGGATTTGACCACTTATTGACAAATATTTGACCACTCATTGTCTAATTATTTGCCACCCCTCACTAACACTTTGCTAAGGGGCATTATCATCCGCCAAACCCCAATGTGTGTAGCCCATTGATATATTCGGACTATCTGTATCTATATTAATATCATTTGTGACTACCTGGTTATCACTGTATAATTATTTCTGATCTAAAGCACGACCACATTCTTATTGACACAGATATCACGACAACCCACTACTGTGAAATCCTCTGTTGCTCACACTACAACCAGACTTACATTGTTACAGTTATCTCGACACGATCCAGAACATATTGAGGTTCTTCCCTCACTTATTTTTCTAACACCCACAATCTCATATCTTTGAGCCCTTATAACTTTTGTGTGCAATATTTTTTTTAAATATTTTTTTATTAGACAGTTTTAATATGAGTGTAACTGTACTTTGTAATGTTTTTTTTTTATGTTGCGCAAAACTGTTAACTACAGCTATTTTAGCGCGGTAAGGATTGTTGCGTAAAAATTGCATTTTTTTAAAAAAACTTATAATGGCTGCGCAATGGAAATCGATTGTGTAAAGACCATTTTGCGCATGGACAACTCATAATGCACAACTTTTAATCTTGCCCTGTGTGTGTAGTATATGTTTAGTATATATTGTATGTGTATAATATTTCTGTAGGGTATATATTGTGTGTTTAGTGTATGTGTAGTATATAGTGTGTGTGTGTATAATATTTTTGTAGTTCATTTATTGTTTGTGTAGTGTATGTATAGTATATATGGTGTGTATATATAACGTTTTATGTAGATAATTTATTTTGTAAGTAATGTATGTGTAGTATATATTGTGTGTATAATATTTCTGTAGGTTATTTTATTGTGTATGAAATGTGTGTGTGTGTGTGTGTATAAGATTTCTGTAGAGTATTTTTTTATTGTTTTCATTGAGTGAGTTTTTTCTTTTTTTTCTCTTAATTTTTCTAACATTTGTACACATCACACACACATTTTATTGTTTTAATACTTTATTCAATCTGTATTACATGTATTGCATATTAGTTTTTCACTACATGTCTTCTTGACTGTCTTTTGTTTCCTTCCTCCTATTAATCACTTATTACACATATTTCTCTTCTAATTTTCCACACATTTCAACACCACATTATTACATTGCATTTTTTCCCTTATATATACCATTTACATATTACACTTTAAATTTAACACACATTGTATCACCATTACAATTTTGCATTTTCATGTTTTTTTCTCACTCCATGAAAAGAATGCAATGGGTCCTAAACAAATTAATTTTCCATATTCTTTTAACTTTATTTTAAAATGTATGTAAAACATGCTTTTAGGAAAAAAATCTACTTCTGTTGGTTACATAAGGTTTAGCAATTACCTTACAACAGCTTGCACGGGGGAGGAGTGGCTGCACTTCTTTTGAATCTCTATATACATTGTTAATACACACATTTTATCAACATTACAATATTGTATCTTATTTCCTCAATCTATGAAAATTATTTTATGGGTCCTAAAAGAGTCAATTTTCCATACTCTTTTACCTTAATTTTATGTGAATGTATGTAAAACATGTTTTTCCTATAGCATGGAGAGTCCACAAGTTCTAATTACTAGTGGGATATTCAACTCCTGGGCAGCAGGAGGAGGCAAAGAGCACCCCAGCTGAGCTGTTAAGTGTCACTTCCCTTATCCGTAATCCCCAGTCAGTCATTCTCTTTGTCTCTGTCACGGGAGGATGTGCGAAGATGGAGTCTGAAGATATTTATCCTTTTATGGATACGTTTCCCTGCAAGCAAGGATTGTGGTCAAGCTG
Organism: Bombina bombina; assembly: GCF_027579735.1. Taxonomy (NCBI): domain Eukaryota; kingdom Metazoa; phylum Chordata; class Amphibia; order Anura; family Bombinatoridae; genus Bombina; species Bombina bombina. The sequence goes on from NC_069500.1 coordinate 510,198,742, forward strand.
TATCCATGTCAATCTCTTTCGTAAGAGCAATGGTGGCTTTTTGCAGTTAGAAGATAGTGAAGTTGTCTTTGCTTAGCTTCTAACATTATTGCTACCCCTATTATAAAAAGACAGGGTTGGTTACTCTGTCTTTTCTTTTCTACAGGTCCCTGGCAGAAGTGGAGGAATCTGTCACACTGTAAAAGCCATTCCCTGCCTGACAGCAGGATCCACAGGATCCACAGGTAAGTGATTTCCCTTCTAGGTTAGAAGGTACCAGCACTCTAAGGGTTAATCTCTTTGTGGAATATTATTTTTAGGACTCAAATATATTATTAGGGGCACTGCATACCATTAAAGAGGGTGTTATGAGGCTGACTGATATGTACTGGCATAATGGGTTAATCTATTTTTGCTTTGTAGTTGTGATGGGCGTGTTTTATACTTTAGGTTTTAACCTATTAGAGTGTAACATTAGGTTTTTAAGCTATTCACATCCGTGACACCTAGGGCTATGATTACGGCTGAGTGACGAAACATGTAAGCTGTTGGTGTCACGCTTACACACCATTTGTTTTGCTACTGCCTCCAGCCTATGTTTGGCCTTTTAAAATTTTTGCTAATAAAATACGTTTTATGCACTCTTTCCTGGATCCTGTTCTACGTTTTTTCTATTCATCTGCACTAGCTGTCGATCTCGCTGTTCCTCTTAGGAAGTTGTAACCTCGGGTGAAGACAATCCCGCCCCCACACATGTCACTTAACTCGTCTTCACTGACGTCAACGTTTGTGAGCCGAGTTTGGAGCCGAGTGCCGTGCCTAAGTACCTGGTAGGAGGTCGCACCGGGAGGTAGCAGTGTTTTGCTTGCCGAGTAAGCTCTCGGACTGTTGGTGTACAGTTTCCCGGATGTCGTGCAGAAATCCTCTGATGGCGGATGAGCAAGTCCTAAGTCCCGGGAACAACTCTGTAAGCTGTTATGCTAAATACATATATCTGCATTTCATAGGAGTTATTACCAACCTTCTCTCTTTTTGTCAGTGTTATGAGGCTGACAGATATTTAAGGGAAAAGGGAATTTTTCAATTTGATTTTTATGGGCTTTGAGAGATCTTTCATTTATTGGGGCATATAAACATTATTATGGAGATAGTAGCATTAATTTGGAGAGGGATTAATTTTTGAGTGTAAAACTAATCCCTATACTTTATATGCTTTATTCCTTACTCGCTGGGCGCAGTTTATTTTTGTTGCGGTCATGTGATTGCTTCTCCACACTTCCGTTTTATCGGCTTCTCCGATCAGAGAGGAGTTTCATTTGTGCAAAATATTAAATTTTTTCATTTATGGGGCCGGAGCCAACACCCACACTGAATGGTCGCATACTCATTGAGCTCCTGCAAGATTAAATCTAAAAAGCCAAAAAATGTGTTTTATACCACCAGAAAACAAAGCTAAAGTATATGGGACACTAGATGATTATATTGGCTTGACCATACAGAGCTGGATATAAGAAGCTACTTGTTTAATACAGTAGCCCAGGTGCCATGTAAGACAGGGCCCACTCCCTAACGGATCCGACGCCACTGATTTTCACCCGTCACTAACTGCCTCATTTCTGCACAGTATCGGCAGCGACTAGACACCGGAGGGTCGGGGCTCCGCTCCGGGTCTAGCTAATTTGAGGTAGACGGATTGTATACCATATGAACCAGGAGGCTGAGCCGGAAACTTTCCACATCATGGAGACTGAGGTGAGCAGCCGGGAAACTGATTTACATAGATCCGCTTGCTGTCACCTCCAGCCCTCATATATCTGTCCGCAGCTATCCTCCCCATATCCCCAGTTGGGTTTAGATCTAGACAGAGCTGGGAATTTACTCACTAGACCTCGTGGGACTCGAGGTGAGGGCACAGAGGCGCGAACGACGTCCATCTTGGTCTCTCCCAGACACACACAACAGTAAGTGCCTGAACCATCGCACCTACAATTTAACTCAGACTGACAGTAGCAGTCTACGTATCACCCTGAATGTGTGTGGTTTTCCTCCCTTAACCACAGTTATCCACCTTAATCTCCCCAGGATACATAATCTGATATTGCGTTCCACTTGGTCCCTGCCTGTCACCTTGGCACAGATTTCATAAGCCACAGGGGGTAAAGAATCGCTGAAACAGTGCTTATAGTAGCTATATGATATTCAGGCTATATAACATCTAGCAAGGAACCTATTTTACAGGGTGACTCAGAGTATATCAGAACCACTGGGATTACACATACATGTGAGAAGTACAGCTATTGTTTCGCTATAGTTTGTACCCACATATTAACCCCTCACATGCATCTTGTTATTTTGTGCATACATCCACAGTTGGACTTCTCAACCATGAAGGGTTTTACAGATAGAGCCTCTCCCTTCCCATTTCCCACTGGGGAGTTCCTAGTGGGTCATATCCCAAGTCCCTTGTCCCACATCGTCATTAGATGACACTCTCCCCGGAGGGAGAGGTTCATGAACCAATGTTTCACTAAGGCTTTTTCTCAACTGACCATGAGTGGCTAAATTAAGATTGACACCAGGGGGACTTTTTTCTCCGTAAACATCATTCTTGTATCATACTGCAAAGATTTCACAATATCCTGTTTACTCCATGCTCTGCAATTAGCCCCAATGATCCTGTGGCTATATGTCTCAATCTACTAGACGTAAACCTAAACCTATACACCCTCCTAAAAAAACAGTTGCAGATCACTTTAAAGAGCACTCCTCTTCAAAAGATCAATTGATCAGAGAATCCAGTTCATCATTAAACCTGAGTTACTCTGAAAGCAGCATGGACTCTCAATCACCGACAGGGGACGCTGTATCCTCCAATATCATTGAGGTTTTAACCAGACGAATTAAAATATTGCAAGATTCCCTGACCAAAGAGATTAAAGGATCTACTGCTGAACTACGCAGGGATATAGCTGCCATGGGTGACCGTACTGACACCCTTGAATGCAAACATGAGGACTTAGCTGTTGACCATGCGAACCTCCTATCCTATTCTCAGAGCCTTTCTACACAAATCTCAGATCTGGAACTGAAACTAGCTGACATGGAGGACAGATCTAGATGGAATAATTTACGATTTCGTGGTATTTCAGAATATATTGGCCCATTGGAGCTAGAAGCCTATGTTCTGGAACTTTGCAAGCATCTTCTACCCTCCTTAGATCCTCCAGGACTTATTCTTGATAGAGTACATTGAGTAGCAAGACCAAGAAATGTATCTCAGTATAAGCCTAGAGATGTTTTGGCTAGAATTCACTTCTTCACTCACAAGGAACTCATACTGAGAGAGATGGCTAATAAACCTCAACTTCCAAATAGCCATCTATCCAGACATCTCCAGCTATACTCTCCAAAAAAAAAAGATCATTTAAAACTCTTACCCAGACCCTCAGAGCAGAAAATATCAGGTACCGTTGGGGATATCCCACCAAATTAATAATTACGAGAAATGGAGACACTCACACTATTTTTACCCCACAAGAGGGCTTCAGATTGTTAAAAGACTGGGAGATTACTCCCTCCATGGAACTCTTGCTGAAGAATCCTTCTGCTTCTAAACTCCAACCTGGAGCACCTGTGTGGGAACCCTTACCTCAGAGATCAGCCACTTGATTGGGAATCCCAATCAAAGTCATAATTTTCTGTTGTGAATTCTACTAATGTTCTAAGTAAATTGTTAAATTGTTTTTGATATATGCTATGTGCAGATGTGGGGGATGCTCCGGACTCCTGGCTCAGAGGATAACTATTTTAATTGTGCGACAGATAATCTTAATAAGGGTTGTACCTCCTCTGGGTTTTGGGTTGGGGGGATCCTTGACATCTTTTGTTATTGGGCCCCCCTTGTAGAGTATTGGGATAATTTTCATGGTTAAATTGTTGTTTATTTCCCTTTGCCCTCTTACAGATCTATATTACTTATTTCTTATTGACTACATATAACACCCCAGGACTCTGCTTGCTTATAATTGTCCCTTACCTAAGTTTCAGGTTCTGATATGTGCTATCACCCCTACTAACATACTCTATGGAGATTTAACTCATATCCCTTAAGCACACAATTCTCTGTATTTATATTCATTGAGCCCTACACACTTTTATCACTTAGTATATTACCTAACTCCTCTTTCCAACGCTTATGATGCAAGAATTATACTACATAGTTCAGTTCCCCCTTCTTATAGTGTCAATCCTTTTATAGAGTTACATACTTGTAACAATCCCCCCCCCCTTTTTTACATAAATACTGTTTGTATTTTCCCCTAATACGGGGACTAGAGATGTCAGCTGCCTTCTTTGTAGGCAAACCTCTTCTGTTAGCGGTCAAACAAACCGCAATACCTACTATAGGTAATTAACAGACTCCTACTGTTATCACTAATCTATCTTTATGTTTAGTAGTTGAATTTACATTATATACACTCAAGCTTTAAAGGTTTTGTTCTAATGTTGTTGCTAATAGAACATAAACCTATGTTTCACCTATTTGAAATAGACCTTGGAGACAGTACAGGCGGGGTAAGTGTTCATTAATCCCTTCCTTTCCCTCCCACCTTTCCCCATGCATTCCTCAATCATGGCAGAAATCCCTGACACTATAACTTTTGCCTCCCTAAATGCTAAAGGCCTCATTTCACCTACTAAGAGAAGTCTATTAACTAACTCCATGAAACATCTAAAAGCCCAAGTCCTTTTCCTACAAGAAACTCATTGGCTAACCTCACAACGAGAACCGTACAGGTCTTCTGAATATCCTACCGTATTTTTTTCATCATATACGGATAAGTCTAGAGGTGTGGCTATAATAGCCCATAAGACTATAAACCTTGAGCTCATTCATAAGGAAACAGATGACCAGGGAAGATACTTAACACTTATCTGTAAGTTAAACAATATATTATTCACGCTGGTTAATGTATATGCCCCTAACCAAGCTCAGCCTAAATTTCTAAGGGAAATATTAACTAAAATAGAACCACTCAAGACAGGAGTTATGGTCTTGGGAGGGGACTTTAACATGATATGGGACCCGCTGATGGACAAAAAGACTCAAACAAATAAGGAAATTGATGCTTATACCATAAACACAGCTTCCAAATTTAGACACCTTATAACACAATTTAATTTATACAACATTTGGAGGGCCCTTCATTCTAATGACAAAGTGTCATGAACCAAGCCTCCAGACTAAAAAGAAAAAGAAAAGGTCTGGGAGGCATTCTGCTAGGAAGAGCTGTGTGGGGATTTGAACCTGTGGCTATGTGCTTGCCAGTCGGTTTGCTTGCGTGTTGAGCCACAAACAGTTCTAGCAGTAGTATGGAACTTAAAAGATCTGATAAATTACTATTTTTCTTACTAATAATTATACATGTGCAAAACACAGGTGCTCTTAATTTTGGAATTACTTAGAACCAATCCTGTGCAAAACCTCGCTATTTAAAGGTGGCTCTTAGACTGCATTTTGTCTTCACATTATGGTTATGTTTTGTCACAAGTCAGAACCTGTTTCCTGTATTTCTGTACTTATTTGAAGGAAGACTTCACCTTTGTACCTGTTTACAAGTTTGCTACCTGCTTTGTGCAATTCCTGCACATCAGTTATCTCCAGGACAAAGACTTCACCTGCTACCTGTTTACAAGTTTATTCCCTGCTTTGTGCAAATCCTGTACTTCAGTTATTACCAGGAGAAAGACTTCACCTTTGCACCTGTTTACAAGTTTGCTACCTGCTTTGTACAATTCCTGCACATCATTTATTTCCAGGACAAAGACTTTACCTGCTACCTGTTTACACGTTTGTTCCCTGCTTTGTGCAAATCCTGCACTTCAGTTATTACTAGGAGAAAGACTTTACCTTTAAACCTGTTACCGGTTTACAAGTTTGTTTCCTGCCTTGTGCAAATCCTGCACTTCAATTATTACCAGGACAAAGACTTTACCAATAAACCTGCTACCTGTTTACAAGTTTGTTTTCTTGCTTTGTGCAAATCCTGTAATTCAGTTATTACCAGGAGAAAGACTTTCCTTTTGAATCTGCATCTTTGCTTACTTTGTTTGGTTATTTCCACTCCTGCCGTATGTGGACTTAACATACCTAAATAGCACATTTAAAATACCCTGCAAGTATTCGTTCAAAGTATTTTGTTTAAATAATTCTGTTATCATTTCAATCTATATGGCTTCTACTAATCTTCATTTAAAGCAACTGTTCCAGACAATGAGGCTCTCTCAAAACATCCTGAGACAGAACATGACAGAATGTGAAGACCCTGAAAGAGAGCCGTCTGGGATTATTGCTGTATTGGATTCAGTGTTAAAGTTTATTAAGGACATACTGATTAACTTAATGGAGCTGGTGGAAATGTTATGTTTCCCAACTGAAAACACATCTCTCATGAACCAAGCCTCCAGACTAAAAAGAAAAAGAAAAGGTCTGGGAGGCATTCTGCTAGGAAGAGCTGTGTGGGGATTTGAACCTGTGGCTCTGTGCTTGTCAGTCAGTTTGCTTGCGTGTTGAGCCACAGCCAGTTCTAGCAATAGCATGGAACTTAAAAGATCTGATAAATTACTATTTGTCTTACTTATAATTAGACATTTGCAAAACACAGGTGCTCTTAATTTTGGAATTACTTAGAACCAATCCTGTGCAAAACCTCGCTATTTAAGGATGGCTCTTAGACTGCATTTTGTCTTCACATTATGGTTATGTTTTGTCACAAGTCAGAACCTGTTTCCTGTATTTCTGTACTTATTTGAAGGAAGACTTCACCTTTGTACCTGTTTACAAGTTTGCTACCTGCTTTGTGCAATTCCTGCACATCAGTTATTTCCAGGACAAATACTTCACCTGCTACCTGTTTACAAGTTTATTCCCTGCTTTTTGCAAATCCTGTACTTCAGTTATTACCAGGAGAAAGACTTCACCTTTGCACCTGTTTACAAGTTTGCTACCTGCTTTTTGCAATTCCTGCACATCAGTTATTTCCAGGACAAAGACTTTACCTGCAACCTGTTTACAAGTTTGTTCCCTGTTTTGTGCAAATCCTGCACTTCAGTTATTACCAGGAGAAAGACTTTACCTGTAAACCTGTTACCTGTTTACAAGTTTGTTTCCTGCCTTGTGCAAATCCTGCACTTCATTTATTACCAGGACAAAGACTTTACCAATAAACCTGCTACCTGTTTACAAGTTTGTTTTCTTGCTTTGTGCAAATCCTGTAATTCAGTTATTACCAGGAGAAAGACTTTACTTTTGAATCTGCATCTCTGCTTACTTTGTTTGGTTATTTCCACTCCTGCCATATGTTGACTTAACATACCTGAATAGCACATTTAAAATACCCTGCAAGTATTTGTTCAAAGTATTTTGTTTAAATAAATTTATTATCATTTCAATCTATATGGCTTCTACTAATCTTCATTTAAAGCAACTGTTCCAGACAATGAGGCTCTCACAAAACATCCTGAGACTGAACATGACACAAAGATTATACATACTTCTCTAGGCCGCATAACACATATTCTAGACTGGACTACTTTTTCACAGACTCTTGGACACTTAACAACGTTTTAGCTTCCAGCATACGTATATGTTCCTGGTCGGATCACAACATCCTATTGTTCACTCTTTCCACAGACTTGTCTAAATCATCCAGACCGACCTGGAAATTCCTTAAATAACTGCTACACAGTCGACAGTTTAGAATATCCCTCCAAAACTCCATCACGGAATTTATAGCTATAAATTATACCCTTCACATGTCACAACAGATAATATGGGCCTCACTGAAGGCATTCATTCATGGCATATGCATTGAGAAACAGGCTTCTAATTGGACTCAGAGAGGTTCCTCGTTAGGACTGCTGGTATCATCTTTGAGAGCCAAGGAACTCCTTAATAAGTCCTCCCCCTCCCTGCAGTTAGCTGATGAGATAAAAACACTTAGAGCCCAATTGGTAGATAGAGAGATGGAAAAAGTCAGGGAAACATATTCTCGCTTCAAGCAAGTACTATATTATCAGGGCAATAAGGCATCTGCCTTGTTGGCCCGAAAGTTGCGTGGCAGAACTTCGGCAGCCAGAATCTTAGTATTGAAGAAGGACCGTGTCTTCTACATCACATATGGAAGCTTCAGTCCAATATATTACACTTTTTCTGAATAAGCTAAACCTTTCTTCACTTTCGGATGCAGAAAAAGATGCGCTAAAAGTGCCATTTACATTGGCTGAACTCTTTTTTGGCCATAAAACACACCCATAATAATAAAGCCCCGGGCCCGGACAGCTTTCTATCAGACTTTTATAAGCTTTTTCAGACAGACATAAGTAATATCCTCCTAAAAGTATTTGCAGAGGCACGAGAAACGGGTGTATGGAGGAAGGAATTCCTTCAGGCAACAATTTTGCCTATTCCCAAGCCTGGTAAGGACTTTTCTCAATGCAGTAACTACAAACCGATTTCACTGATAAATGCTGACGCTAAACTATACGCAAAACTGTGGGCTAATTGACTTAAACTACTGCTTCCAAAACTCATACACCCTGATCAGGTAGTGTTTACATTCAGAAGAGAAGGACCGGACAATACCCGGAGAGTACTGAATGTCTTTTCAGAGGATGCTAGACGCTGATGTCCCATGCTGGCCCTGTCACTAGACGCAGAGAAAGCATTTGACTGGGTCAGATGGGAATATTTGTGGCAGGCTCTGTCACAGTTCGGCCTTCCATATGAGGTTATTATAGCCTTTAAGGCACTATATACGAATCCTTCAGCTGTTGTTAAGGGTCTGGGATTTTCCTCTTTGGAATTCCCTATCACTAATGGCATTAGACAGGAGGTGCCCTCTGTCACCCCTTATCTTTGTTTTAGCATTCGAACCGCTGGCACAGTCCATACGACTATCTCCAATGATTCGAGGAGTACCGTTGGGAATGGGAGACGAGAAGATTGCTCTCTTCGCCGACGATATAACGCTCTTTTTGACTAATCCATTTGGTTCTTTACCTATCTTATTTGACATTATAGCGGAATTTGGACAATACAGCTACTATAAAATCAATCTTTTATAAAACAGAATCATTGCCCATCTGCATCCCAATGTTTGAATTGGAGGTTCTGAGATCAACTTACTCCTTTCAATGGTCACTTGACACTATACGTCATTTAGGCATTTAATTGGGACCTGATCCCAAACTAGTAGTTCACAAAAAATATGCTAATATCACATCAGAGATCTCTACACTTCTTAAATCTTGGGCATTCTAAGAAGTCTTGTGGTTAGGGCGAATTTTGTCCCTTAAAATGACAATCCTTCCCAAAATACTCTATTACTTTAGGTGTCTGCCCCTAAATGTTCCTGCAAAGCTCCTATATGGCCTCCAATCACTATGTTTAAAATATATATGGGGACCTTCTAGGCCCCGTATAGACACAAAAATAAAAAAAGTTTGAGCACGGCGGTGTTGCTATGCCCAATGTACAGGGTTATTATGAGGCTGCTAGACTAACCCATATATCTGCCTGGGCAGAGAAAGGGGAACCTCAGAGACGGAGAAATGCAGAGTCCTCAGAACTGCCCCATGGAATTGCGCTAGAGAATCTTCTTTGGATTCCATCCTATTGGGTCGCTGCTTTAGGAATCGGTAACCCCATAATTAGAGATAACTTAAAATTGTGGCATACCATTAGACACCTTACCGAAATAGCGCCACATCCATCTCTGGCACATTCTGTCCCCAGCTTGTTGGCGAACCTCCCAAATATGCATTCCTCACAGTGGAAAGCATGGAATATACAGAGTGTTCCTCAGCTTTACTACTTAGGTGAACTTATTCTTCCACAGAGAATTGGCTCCTTAATACACAATCTGCTCCCCTGGACTATGTTTGAATACACTAGACTATACAACATCTTAATATTGTGGGGCTTCCCTAAAGATGATAATGGACCATTGACTGCATGGGAAAAATTATGGAAATCAAAAACAAGACTTCCTAAGACCTTATCTACACACTACAATCTGATCCAAAAATCTACCAATTCTGATAGAATCTGGCAACTTAAAGCTTGGGAATATGACTTAGCTAGGACTATCACTGACAAAGATTTACACAGGGCTATCACACTGACTAGGAAACATTACACTGTGTAAACTCCATTGAATCACATATGAAAATCCTTCTCAGGTGGTACTATACGCCTGTCAGACTATCACAGATGTTCCCCCTCTCTTCTCCCATGTGCTGGCCCAATTGTGGCGATAGAGGAACTGACCTACATGTTTGGTGGAGCTGCCCAGCTTTGTAATCATGCTGGAATAAAGTGTTCCAATTAAGTAAAGAAATTGGCCTGTCAATCCCACCCAAACCAGAGATAGCTCTCTTCCATATCTTCCCGAACGCTACACCTGTTTTGAGATCTAAACTGGTCGTCTTTTTCTTTGCCGCTATGAAACTCACCATAGCAAGAGCGTGGAAACAAACGTCACCTCCAGACATAACAGATGTAGTTGCTACCATTAAATATTTTGCTGAAATGGAAAGAAGCTTCTATTTGAGAATGGATAGAGAGGACCTGTATTGGGCTATCTGGGAACCGTGGTTCCTTTATCAAGACAAATCTAAGTAAATAGATTGTATCATATTGTGTCTTTTCTGCCATTAGATGCGTAACTGGTCTTAGCTTACCCCTATTTTATCTAACCTACCCCTCCCGACCCTGCCCCCCCCTTCCTTCCCCCTTCCCCTCCCCATCTCCACTTTAAGATGTAGCCTTATCCCTTTCCTCCCCTTCCCTCCCCTTTTTCCTTGAGCCTTGCCCCGCCTGGATGAGTTGCCGAATTTTGAACTTATTTCTAGAGGTTTGCATAATATTTACTACAATACATAGGCTGACTCATATACCTGTCGTTGAATTGTTGGTTTGCCAAATTCCTGTTCTTTGTACAATTTGATGTATTTCAAGGGATTTGGTTCATATTGTATCATTAAAAATATGGTTAGCTTTTTAAGGATTACCCTAGAGACATACTTAGATACTTGACGAGCATCTGTAATTTACAACTGCTTACCCTGCTGTTCCAAAATGACTTGTACTTTGCTTTCACTACTATTAGAAGCTATATATGCTCTTATGCTGATACTGTAACTTAATATCTGTTCTTGTACTGTTTCTATCCTTTTTGGATATATTTTCAATAATAAAAAACATATTGTCAACAAAAAAAAATCATTTATTTTTTTATTTTCTTGTGGTACCCAAGTAACTTTTAGTTATGGACACTAATAAAGAAAGTGGGTCTTTTGAAAAGTGTTTATTTTGCTTGGAGGCTAAGATTATTCCTCCTGTGCAGTTTAGCAACTCTTGTCTAAATAAAACTTTATTATTTAAAGATAAGATTTCTCTCTCAGAGCCTTCTGTCTCAGGATCGTGTTGTCCTAGCAATGTCTCAGCTTTCCCCTCAAACATTCCAAGCTTTAACAGTTTTGCATGCAGTGTCCTGCGGTTCCTCTCAACAACCTCTTGGGGTGTTTATTTATCATGGGATTTTGCTGCACAGATAACTTCTGCAGTTTCTGCAGCTTTATTAGTTTTCCAGTTGCTGGTAAGAGGAAAAGGAAGTCTAAGTCGGCGTTAGTCATTCTCTCTCAGGTATCTGATAATGAGGATACCCCAATGACTTCTGAAGATGAGATCTCAGATTCTGACTCTATAGTCGAGAAATCTACAGACTCAGAGGAGGTTAATTTTAGGTTTAAACTGGAACACCTCCAGTAACTTCAGGAAGAGGTCCTGTCTGCTTTGAATGACTCAGAGTCATCTGTCCTTGAGAATCCAAAGAAGTCTAGTAAACTAAATATAGTATATGATGTTCCTTCTTCTGTGGAAGTTTTTCAAGTTCCAGACCATATGTCAGAAATTATAGCACAGGAATGGGAAAAGCCAGGGATTCCTTTTTCCCCGTCACCTGTTTTTAAAAAGATGTTTCCTGTTGCAGACTCTATATGAGACTCGTGGCACACTGTGCCCAAGATAGAAGGAGGAGCTATTTCTACTCTAGTCAAGAGAACTACTGTTCCTATTTAGGATAGTTGTTCTTTCAAGGATCCCATGGATAAGAAGCTAGAGGCTTACTTAAGAAAGATGTATATTCATCAGGGATTTCAGTGGCAACCTGTTGCAAGTATTGCTACTGTCGCAGGGGCGGCATCTTATTGGTGTGATGCCTTGTCTGACCTGATTTCAGAGGAGACTACTATAGAAGAGATCCAGGATAGGATCAAGGCTCTTAAGTTGGCCAATAATTTTATCTGTGATGCCAACATGCATGTGCTTAGACTGGGAGCCAAAATTTCTAGCCTTGCTGTAGTAGCTCGCAGAGCTCTGTGGTTAAAATCTTGGTCTGCAGATGTAACTTCCAAGTCCAAACTTCAGTCTTTACCTTATAAGGGTAAGACTTTATTTGGTCCTAGTCTGGCTTATATCATTTCCGAAATAACGGGTGGAAAGGGATCTTTCCTACCTCAGGACAAGAAGAATAGACCTAAGGGTCTCAGAATTCTAATTTTTGTTCCTTTTGTAACTTCAAAGGTCAGAAGTCTTCCTCCTCTTCTTCCAAGCCGGAGCAACCCAGAACCTCCTGGAGGTCCGGTCAACCTTGGAGCAAGGGAAAGCAAACCAAGAAACCTTCAGTTGATTCCAAATCGGCATGAAGGGGCTACCCCCAATCCAGTTTTGGATGAAGTGAGGGGCAGGCTGTTCCTTTTTTGGCAGGCTTGGATCCGCATTGTCCCAGATCCTTGGGCCATGGAGGTAGTATCTCAGGGACACAGAATAGGATTCAAGTATACAGATTTCTCCTGTCAAGTTTATCTGCAAACCAAGTAAAGAGAGAGGCCTTCTTACACTGTGTAAAGGACATATCTTTTCTGGGAGTGATTGTTCCAGTTCCTGTAGTGGAACGAGGTCAAGGATTCAATTAAAATCTATAGAAGATGGTGCTGGTCTTTGAGGGATATCAATTTCTCTAATGATAAAGAGAAACAAGGCTTGTTGTGTATGTTAAAGCCAAAATAAATAAGGTGCAGTATACTCACTCCTTAAAATGCATGAAATCAGCTTGTTTGGAGTGTCTCCCTCTGGTATTGGGTAATGGTGCTCCAGGGAGGTTTCAATATAACTGAGGGTGAAATGGAAACTCCATGAACAGTATGCAAAACTGATGGTAACAAAATAAGTAATAACTTACTTCGTAGGTAAAGAAAATCCGTCCGTCACAGCAAATAAGGAAAAATCTTCCAATAGCATAAAAGATATATTTATTGGCTCTACGCGTTTCAACGTTCACAGACGTCTTTTTCAAGAGCAATTTTAAAATAGTTTAAAACAGTTGAAAAGGTAAATTCTGTTATCTATTCTTCATTCCCACGGGTGAAAAAACTAATCTGGAGAAGAGTTCCCTAGTGCCAGGCACAATGGTGTGTTTCTTAGGAATGATTATAGATTCTCTGTGCATGAAGATTTTTCTGACTGAGGTCTAAAAATCCAAAATTCTGGCTTCTTGCCTTTCACTTCAGTCCTCTACCCATCCATCTGTGGCTCAGTGTATGGAAGTAATTGGTCTGATGGTTGCTTTTATGGACAACATTCTTTTTGCTTGGTTCCATGTGAGACCACTACAGTTAAGCATGCTCAGACAATGGAACAGAGACCACTCAGACCTATATCAGAGGATAGTTCTGGATCCCCTATCAAGAGACTCTTTATCTTGGTGGATGTCACAGGACCATCTGTTTAAGGGTACATGCTTCCTGAGACCATCCTGGGTGATTGTGATCCCGGATGAAAGTCTTTTAGGCTGGGGGGCTGTTTGTGGTTCTCTAAGGCAGTGATCTTTAACCTTTTTTTGCCGTGGCACACTTTTTTACATTAAAAACTCCTGTGGCACACCACCATCCCAAAATTTTTTACAACATGTGCCCCCACTTACACCAAACTTTTCTTAGGCTGGTGGGAGAAGGAAGTGGTGTTCACGAACAGTAATGCACAATATATGGATTTAATCCCTATGTGGATTTGTTACATCAACGATATTAGGTTTATATGGGAGCGAACTAAAACAGAGTTAGAATCATTCCTAACCATCCTCAACAACAATAATATCAACATAAAATTAATATATGAATACAGCCTGACAGAGATCAATTTAATCTAAAAATCAGGAAAAATGAATGTTGGAATTGTGAAACAGATTTATACCGCAAAAAGACTGAAACCAACCCCATCCTACACCACACAAGTGCTCATGCATCTAGTACTCTGAAATCATTACCAGTTGGTGAATTTCTCAGAATACGCAGAAACTGCTCCACTCTGGAAATTTTCAAATCTAGAGCTTCTGAATTAGAAATAGCACTCAAAGAACTAGGCTATAGCAATAGAAGCCGGAAAAGGCCAAATACAGAGCTCTACACACTCCTAGAACAGAACTGTTACACCTAAAATCCAAACCCAAGGATGAGCAAGTAAGGCTGATAACCACGTACAACTCACAAATGAAAGATGTAACCAAAATCATAAAAACATTTTGGAACATTTTGAAAAATGATCCAGATTTAGACAGGACTCTGGGAGACAGGGTCTCTATATGCTATAAAAGATCTAGAAAACGGAAAGACAAGCTGGTACAACGTCATTTCATCAATAAGAGATCTAAAGTTTCCTATCCAGGGCCTTATTCATGCAGATCATGTACATATTGTAAGCGTATAATTCAAGCCAATCAAATAAAGGACAGATTTGGAAAGATACATAGAATCAAACAACATATTCCATGCAATAACTGTGGAATAATTTATGCACTCAAATGTGATCTTTTCTATGTAGGAAGGACTTACACGTCCTATGAAAAAGAGATTAGGAGAGCATATGAGCAACATAAGAAATGCCGAAAAAGATTTACAAAGAGGAAAGAAAATAACTCAAGTAGCTAAACATTTCCTTCAAAAACATCAAGGAAACACCAAAGGAAGGGATATCATGTTTTTGTCTAGAAAAAATATCACTTGGCATCAGGGGAGGTGATTTGGAAAACTCCCTATTACAAGCCGAAAGCAAATGGATATATCGTTTAGTCACAGTGGCCTAGATTTGTAGTTTGGCGGTAGCCGTGAAAACCAGCGTTAGAGGCTCCTAACGCTGGTTTTAGGCTACCGCCGGTATTTGGAGTCACTCAAAATAGGGTCTAACGCTCACTTTCCAGCCGCGACTTTTCCATACCGCAGATCCCCTTACGTAAATTGCGTATCCTATCTTTTCAATGGGATTTTTATAACTCCGGTATTTAGAGTCGTTTCTGAAGTGAGCGTTAGACATCTAACGACAAAACTCCAGCCGCAGGAAAAAAGTCAGTAGTTAAGAGCTTTCTGGGCTAACGCCGGTTTATAAAGCTCTTAACTACTGTGCTCTAAAGTACACTAACACTCATAAACTACCTATGTACCCCTAAACCGAGGTCCCCCCACATCGCCGACACTCTAAAAAAAATTTTTAACCCCTAATCTGCCGACCACCACCTACGTTATACTTATGTACCCCTAATCTGCTGCCCCTAACACCGCCGACCCCTGTATTATATTTATTAACCCCTAATCTGCCCCCCTCAACGTCGCCTCCACCTGCCTACACTTATTAACCCCTAATCTGCCGACCGGACCTGAGCGCTACTATAATAAAGTTATTAACCCCTAATCCGCCTCACTAACCCTATCATAAATAGTATTAACCCCTAATCTGCCCTCCCTAACATCGCCGACACCTAACTTCAATTATTAACCCCTAATCTGCTGACCGAATCTCGCCGCTATTCTAATAAATGTATTAACCCCTAAAGCTAAGTCTAACCCTAATACTAACACCCCCCCTAAGTTAAATATAATTTAAATCTAACGAAATTAATTAACTCTTATTAAATAAATTATTCATATTTAAAGCTAAATACTTACCTGTAAAATAAATCCTAATATGCTACAATATAAATTATAATTATATCATAGCTATTTTAGGATTTATATTTATTTTACAGGTAACTTTGTATTTATTTTAACCAGGTACAATAGCTATTAAATAGTTAAGAACTATTTAATAGCTAAAATAGTTAAAATAATTACAAATTTACCTGTAAAAGAAATCCTAACCTAAGTTACAAATAAACCTAACACTAGACTATCAATAAATTAATTAAATAAACTACCTACAATTACCTACAATTAACCTAACACTACACTATCAATAAATTAATTAAATACAATTGCTACAAATAAATACAATTAAATAAACTAGCTAAAGTACAAAAAATAAAAAAGAACTAAGTTACAAAAAATAAAAAAATATTTACAAACATAAGAAAAATATTACAACAATTTTAAACTAATTACACCTACTCTAAGCCCCCTAATAAAATAACAAAGCCCCCCAAAATAAAAAAATGCTCTACCCTATTCTAAATTACTAAAGTTCAAAGCTCTTTTACCTTACCAGCCCTGAACAGGGCCCTTTGCGGGGCATGCCCCAAGAAATAAAGCTCTTTTGCCTGTAAAAAAAAACATACAATACCCAAGCCCCCCAACATTACAACCCACCACCCACATACCCCTAATCTAACCCAAACCCCCCTTAAATAAACCTAACACTAAGCCCCTGAAGATCATCCTACCTTGTCTTCACCATACCAGGTTCACCGATCGGTCCAGAAGAGCTCCTCCGATGTCCTGATCCAAGCCCAAGCGGGGGGCTGAAGAGGTCCATGATCCGGCTGAAGTCTTCATCCAAGCGGGGCAGAAGAGGTCTTCCATCCGATTGAAGTCTTCATCCAAGCGGCATCCATCCGGAGCGAAGCGGCAGCATCCTGAAGACCTCCACCGCGGAACATCCATCCTGGCCGACGACTGAACGATGAATGACGGTTCCTTTAAATGACGTCATCCAAGATGGCGTCCCTCAAATTCCGATTGGCTGATAGGATTCTATCAGCCAATCGGAATTAAGGTAGGAATATTCTGATTGGCTGATGGAATCATAAATATAAATCCTAAAATAGCTATAATATAATTATAATTTATATTGTAGCTATATTAGGATTTATTTTACAGGTAAGTATTTAGCTTTAAATATGTTAGGGTTAGACTTAGCTTTAGGGGTTAATACATTTATTAGAATAGCGGTGAGCTCCAGTCAGCAGATTAGGGGTTAATGTTTGAAGTTAGGTGTCGGCGATGTTAGGGAGGGCAGATTAGGGGTTAATACTATTTATGATAGGGTTAGTGAGGCGGATTAGGGGTTAATAACTTTATTATAGTAGCGCTCAGGTCCGCTCGGCAGATTAGGGGTTAATAAGTGTAGGCAGGTGGAGGCGACTTTGTGGGGGGCAGATTAGGGGTTAATAAATATAATATAGGGGTCGGCGATGTTAGGGCAGCAGATTAGGGGTTAATAATAATATGCAGGGGTCAGCCATAGCGGGGGCGGCAGATTAGGGGTTAATAAGTGTAAGGTTAGGGGTGTTTAGACTCGGGGTACATGTTAGAGTGTTAAGTGCAGACGTAGGAAGGGTTACCGCATAGCAAACAATGGGGCTGCGTTAGGAGCTGAACGCGGCTTTTTTGCAGGTGTTTTGTTTTTTTTCAGCTCAAACAGGCCCATTGTTTCCCATGGGGGAATCGTGCACGAGCACGTTTTTGAGGCTGGCCGCGTCCGTAAGCAACTCTGGTATCGAGAGTTGAAGCTGCGTTAAAAATGCTCTACGCTCCTTTTTTGGAGCCTAACGCAGCCTTTATGTGGACTCTCAATACCAGAGTTATTTTTATGGTGCGGCCAGAAAAAAGCCGGCGTTAGTTTTTCGGGTCGTTACCGACAAAACTCCAAATCTAGGCCAGTAAATCCTCGAGGATTGAATGAGAACAACAACTTTTATGTATTCCTAAATAAATAAATTACAGTAACATTAGAACATAAACTGTCCTATATGTCACTCATTTGTATACTGTTTCATGACTAAGATCAAGGTCCAATACATCTGTATATTATAATATTGAGACCTATTAGAATAGTATATTACACCAGACACCTATGGGAGATATTAGTACGGTACAATATTGATAGATCTATTAGACAAAAAACATCATAACAATTGGTGATATATTCTTATATTTATTGTTTTTTTATCTATATTCTTTAATCTGTATATCTTATTATAGGATCTATATCGTGAGACATACACACTATGAATCATTTAATCACAACAATATTTCTAGTCATGTCCTAGTAATCGCTATCATTTATGTTTGAGAAACATCTTTAATAAATTTTATCACTCCCACTGCTCCAGTATTTTTTTTTTAAATACTCCTCAGTAGTTATCTCTTCACAATTTTATTCTATGCACATTGTAATGTTAAACTTCCTTATAATGTACATGCACTTCATAACACTTTAATAAAACCATGTATACACAAACATAAACTTTTTTTGGTATAATTCTATAATACCGATTCCAGAAATATTAAAACACTAAGCTCTTATGGTTTTTATATATATATATATATATATATATATATATATATATATATATATATATATATATATATATATATATGTTACCATTAATAATAATTATAATAACATGGTTGCAAATAAATAGAACTGTGACTACAGGTGATTGACAGCCAATCTAACCGATCAGGCTCCAGATGCAACCAATCAGATCTACTGATTTTACAATCATAAATAACACCATTTAAATAAAATGAGAAACGTTGCACAAGGTTAATAATATGTCTATTTGCAAATCAGTATCAATAGATGGGAATCGTGAAACCGGAGAAGTTACAAATGTGGATTAGGACTAAAATGTAATTTACAATATCTGTAACCAATCGGGTGATTGGAAATAAGATTGACAGCTGTGTCGGAAGGCCTGAATATTGTTCAATATGAAACATTAGTAACCTCATGAAATTCGGGGATATGAATGGACAATCTCGAAATGATATCTATACAATATGTCCAAAGATGGCAAAAATAGTAACAATTAAGAATGGAAAAGACTAAATAATCCTAACATTAGAACAACTTAATTTTTCACCAATCCGATTACAATAAAATGACCAACAGCACCAATGACCAATTATAATCCCTCAAATTTTGAGTGACAGAACCAACAGCCAATCAGAATCCAATAAAGGGTATATAAATCTCACGAGAACTCAGCGAGATTGCCCTTTGAAACAGCCACAACAGCGAAACACGTCAGTGACATCTCAGCTCTTTAGTTTTAATCAGCAGATGCTAAATCTCCGTACTTTATAAAATTATTGGTAGAGGCAATTTGATAATTTAATAAGTACAGGATCCGCTAATATTTCAAAGCCAAATATAAGTTGATGGCTACATATGTGCACATTTGCAGGACTCTGGTTGTGGTATAATATTTGGTTTTGCCTCATTTCCTAATATATATCCTATAAAAGTTAAAGGGCCACTGTAAGTAAATATTTTCTATGCCTGTTACTAACTAACTACCCCAAATACGCTTTTTATCAATAGCATTTCATTAACATATCTCTACCGTATATCAGAAATCTTGTCTGCAAATTTAATTGTTTTCCAAACCCACTCCGTGGGTATCCTTTGCTCTGTACCAATCCGCTTACAATACCTAGGTTTCAAAATGGCGCTTTAAACACAAAGTTATTGGTTTAAGTATTTTGAACATGCAGTGCTGAAAATAGTGGGCAGGATAATGTGACATCATCGTCGAATAAAATATATAACTTTTAGAACGTTATGAAACTTCGTTTTGGAGAAAATATAGGTCAGTAGGTTTTAAATAATGTTTATTAATTTTAATATGTTAGTTGTTTAGCTTAAAAATTATAACAGAAAGTAATCCTTTAAGTTTTATTTTAACAAGTTGGAAACACTTTGTAACATTATCCTAAAGGACACCTGAGTGCTAATATTGTACTCTTCTCTCCAGCTCTATGCTGAATTAATTGATGAACCTTTTTTAGTACAAAGCACCTATTTCCCATATATAACTAAAACACATAAATATATCAGTGGGAAGTGTCTATATTAAGTAGTGCCATTGGCATATCTTATTAAATGTTTTCTAAAGGCTCGAGACTTTGGACTCGATAGGAGTCTTTGCTTCTTATAAACATTTTAGAGTTGAGAGCATTCCAATCGGACAATATCACCTTGGTGGCATACATCAATTACCAGCAAGGATCTCAGAGCTCTTTAGCAATGAAGGAAGTGACGCGCATTCTAGAGTGGCTGGAGTCTCACAATTGCCTCCTCTCTGCCATCCACATCCCAGGGGTGGACAACTGGGAAGTGGATTTTCTGAGCAGGCAGACCTTTCATCCTGGGGAGTGGGCTCTCCACCCAGCAGTTTTCACAATGATAACTCTCAGGTGAGGGGTTCCAGAATTGGATCTGATGGCATCTCGTCTGAATGCCAAGCTTCCAAAGTACGATTCATGATCAAGAGATCCTCAAGCTGCTCTGATAGATGCTCTGGCAGTGCCTTCGAACTTCAGTCTGGCGTACCTGTTCCCTCCATTTGCTTGTATGAAACAGGAGAGGGAGTCTTTGATTCTAATAGATCCTGCCTGGCTAGGCAGGATCTGGTTTGCGGATCTCGTGAAGATATCATCTCTTTCCCCTTGGAGGTTGCCTCTGAGGAGGGACCTTCTACTTCAGGGTCCCTTCCTCCACACAAATCTAGATTATCTGAAGATGACTGCTTGGAGATTGAACGCCTAGTCTTGGTTAGGCATGGGTTTTCTGAGAAAGTCATTGATACTATGCTTCAGTCTCGTAAGCTGGTTACTCGTAAGATTTACCATAAGGTATGGCATATATACATATATTGGTGTGAATCAAAGAATTTCTCTTTGAGTTGAGTGAGGATTCCTCACATTTTTTTCCTTTCTTCAGGAGGGCCTGGAGAAGGGTTTGTCAGTCAGTACTCTGAAGGGTCAGATTTCTGCACTGTCTATTTTTTTGCACAAACATCTGGCAGATATGCCAGATGTTAAATATTTTGTTCAGGCTTTGGTCAGAATCAAGCCTGTGTTTAAACCTGTTGATCCTTCCAGGAGCCTTAACCCTGTTCTTAAAGTTTTGCAGCAAGCTCCATTTGAGCCTATATATTCGGTCGATATTAAGTTCTTATCATGGAAAGTTTTATTTCTCCTTGCTATTTCTTCTGCTTGCAGAGTTTATGAGCTTTCAGCTCCACAGTGTGATTCCCCTAACCTTATTTTCCATGCAGATAAGGCAGTCCTTCGTACTAAATTGGGACTTCTTCCCAAGGTGGTATCGGATCGCAACATCAATCTAGAAATTGTTGTTCATTCTTTTTGTCTGAATCCTTCTTCTCATAAGGAACATCTGTTACACAATCTGGATGTTGTGCGTGCTTTAAAATTTTATCTACAAACAACTTAAGATTTTGGGCAGTCTTCTGCCCTGTTTGCTTCTATCAAACAGGAAAGGGCATCTGTGATTCTAATAGCTCCTGCCTGGATTTGCAGGATCTGGTTTGCAGATCTGGTGAAGATGTCATCTCTTTCCCCTTGGAGGTTGCCTCTGAGGAGGGACCTTTTACTTCAGGGTCCCTTCCTCCACACACATCTAGATTCTCTGAAGATGACTGCTTGGAGATTGAATGCCTAGTCTTGGCTAGGCATGGGTTTTCTGAGAAAGTCATTGATACTATGCTTCAGTCTCGTAAGCCAGTTACTCGTAAGATTTACCAAAAGGTATGGCATATATACATATGTTGGTGTGAATCGAAGAATTTCTCTTGGAGTTGAGTGAGGATTCCTCAATTTTTTTCCTTTCTTCAGGAGGGCCTGGAGAAGGGTTTGTCAGTCAGTACTCTGAAGGGTCAGATTTCTGCACTGTCTATTCTTTTGCACAAACGTCTGGCAGATCTGCCAGATGTTCAATCTTTTGTCTATTCTTTTGCACAAACGTCTGGCAGATCTGCCAGATGTTTAATATTTTATTCAGGCCTTGGTCAGAATCAAGCCTGTGTTTAAACCTGTTGATCCTTCCTGGAGCCTTAAAGGGCCATAATACCCAAATGTTTAAACACTTGAAAGTGATGCAGCATAGCTGTAAAAAGCTGACTAGAAAATATCTTCTGAACATCTCTATGTAAAAAAGAAAGATATTTTACCTCAAATGTTCCTCAGTAGCCATCTCCCATTGTAAAGGATTTCTAAGCAGCATTTTAGTGTGTCTGTCCTGGGACAGCTGAAAGGATGAGCCTCGTGCACTCTCATGTTATTTCAGCAATCAGGTAAAGGAAGTTTACTATGAAATCTCATGAGAGTTAAGTCAAATCTCATGAGATTACAGTAAGAGTTCATGACCTCAGCACTGCTGATGCTGATTGGCTGCTGTTCATTTCTTAATTTCTTTTTTATTTTTACCTGCAGCTGGGAGCAGGTGAAGTATAACTTTTCACACAGAACTTACTCTGCTGAGCTGAGGAAGTTGTGAGGTAAAATATCTTCCTTTTTTACATAGGGATGCTCAGGTGATATTTTCCTGTCAGCTTTTTACAGTTATACTGCATCAGTTTCAAGTGATTTAGCATATGAGTATTATGTCCCTTTAACCTTGTTCTTAAAGTTTTGCAGCAGGCTCCGTTTGAGCCTATATATTCGGTAAATATTAAGTTGTTATTGTGAAAAGTTTTATTTCTTCTTGCTATTTTGTCTGCTCGCAGAGTTTCTGAACTTTCAGCTCCATAGTGTGATTCTCCTTACCTTATTTTTCATGCAGATAAAGCGGTCCTTCGTACTAAATTGGGACTTCTTCCCAAGGTGGTATCGGATCGCAACATCAATCTAGAAATTGTTGTTCCTTCTTTTTGTCTGAAACCTTCTCAGAAAGAATGTCTGTTACACAATCTGGATGTTGTGCGTGCTTTAAAATTTTATCTACAAGCAACTTAAGATTTTCAGCAGTCTTCTGCCCTGTTCGTTGTTTTCGCTAAAAAGCGTAAGGGTCAGAAGGCTTGTTCTACTACTCTTTCTCTCTGGTTGAGAGGTGTTATCAGATTTGCATATGAGACTGCTGGACATCAGCCTCCTGAGAGAATTACGGCTCATTCCACTAGGGCTGTCTCCTCTTCTTGGGCTTTTTAAAAATGAAGCATCAGTGTAGCAAATCTGCAAGGCGGCCACTTGGTCTTCCTTGCATACTTTTTCCAAATTCTAAAAATTTGATACATTTGCCTTAGCGGAGGCTTCCTTTGGGAGAAAAGTTCTTCAAGTGGTGGTGCCTTCTGTTAAGGTACGGCTGTTTTTTTTTCCCTTCCTTTCATTCTGTGTCCTCTAGCTTGGGTATTGGTTCCCACTAGTAACTGGAATTTTTGGACTTTCCATGCCATAGTAAAGAAAACAAAATGTATGCTTACCTGATAAAATTATTTCTTTCCAGGCATGGAGAGTCCACAACCCTCTCTTATTTACTTTTAAGATGGCATTTTTTTTTTGTATAAACCTCAGGCACCTCTATACCCTTGTGTTATCTTCGTTTTCCATTTTTCTTTGGCCGAATGACTGGAGATTATGGGTAAGGGAAGTGACACTTAACAGCTCTGTTGGGGTGCTCTTTTCCTCCTCCTGCTTGCCAGGAGTTGAATATCCCACTAGTAATTAGAATTCGTGGACTCTCCATGCCCGGAAAGAAAGAAATTTATCAGGTAAGCATACATTTTGTTTTTGTAGTATTCTTCATAACTTTTATGTTGCTCTGTATGAATATATAGGGAGATATCTGTTTACACTGTTCTATGTCATCCTTAATACATTTAAGATATGAAAAGAGATTGATTTAAACAGATATTAATACTTAGAAAGGGTTAACAACATAATTCTTATAGTGCTTGATTGCTTAACTGTTTGGTATTGATACAAGATCATCTGTACAAGATAGTTTGACCTGACAAAGTGCTGTTGACATGGCATGAAAACTGTAGGCTTGGAATTGTGTTTGTTTGTATGTTTTACCACAAGTGACTGCAGTACATATACTGATCGGTTTTAATATTTGCTTAATAAACGCCACATTTTACCATTTTAAAGGACATTTGCTTGAATTCACCTTTGCATATATCTAGATTGGGAGAGTCATTGGGCGTCTCTTGTCTAGGCTTGATGACATCACTGAGGCTAACTGGATTGTACCCTGAACAGCACAGACTGGCACTATACTGTTAAAAGTTTTAAAACATAGTTCCCGGGATATGCAACACATAAAAAGGAATTCATGGAGGAGTGGAATGACACCCTGAGTCTATATTCCATTACACTGATGGACCAACTGTTAAGAAATAAAACAGCTGATAGAAATTAGATTTCTGCTGAATTAAAGGAGGTTGTAATAAATTATATTCACAAAGAGAAGTAAACTATTTTTAATATCAAAATCAATTAGATTCTACTTTGGAGAAATTGGGTAATGAGCTCTCTGAGTGATAAAACTAAAAAAATATTACAGAGATTGTCGTGATTATGAGCTGAATATCGTTTACGGCTGGAATATCAAGTCTTAACATAATAGGAAAACAAGGAAATCATCAGAAAATAAAAATGTTACTTTCTCTAGTTTTGAGGGAACTGCATCTCAAGTCAGCCCCAGATCCTCCTCTCCAATTGATATCTCTCCTGGAGAGTGGTTGTTGAGACCCAAAGAAGGAACACAGTACAGGAATTTAAGGAGAGGGGATAAGGATGGGGGTGGTGACAGCAAGATCTGTAATCAATCTTCCAATGGTTCCAAAAAACTAAAATAAGCTCATGGACAAAACTGTTCTAGTGAGATATCCCAGAAAGATGAAAAAGAAACACTAGAGGGGTTTCAAGATCTAAGTGTTATTATAATTTCTAGTGTTGTTCTAACTAATGATGATAACCAATTGCTTTCTAAGGAGTTGGGCGTTGTACCTACAACTGATTTTGCTCCTTTTGATACTTTATTAGATCTTAACAAATTTTTTGGTAATATTACACTAAAAAGATGCTTTAATGGTACAGAAAAAGTAGATCACGTCTCTGTGATAACTAATTAATCATTTGAGAATTCCTTTTGCATTCATTTATATGAAGTAGTTTCATCAGATCAGGTTCTTACCTTTGAAGATCAATATGACCTACTATTTTTACAGAGTGAGAGTGATAGATACAATAAAGATTCATGACATACACCACAGAGGCTACGTAGTGAACTTAATGTTACCTTTTTGCTGCATTCAAAAATATTTTGAAGCATCTATTTTAACCACTTGAGTGCTAACAACGGCTCTGAGCCGTCGCAGAGTTTCCCACTCTGGTGCTAACGATGGCTCAGAGCCGTCGCTAGCACTCTCCTACATTGAGGGAGATCTGGGGGCTCCCACCTGTTCCGACCCTGGGGATCGGGCCTGCATAGTGACAGGCATCGCCGGGGCTTCACATTTTGCCCGGTGACGTCACGCGCAATGACGTGATGACGTCACTGCGCAACTTTATTAACAGTTCACAATACAAAGTATAGGGAAAGGGGGCATGCTGCTTAGACACCTGTATCTCAGGCACCTAAGCAGCTACAGACCCCCAAGACCCACTATTGGAAAGGTGCAAAAACAAATATACTTCTATCTGCTAAATATACTTACATATGTAAGTATATTTAGCAGATAGAAGTATATTTGTTTTTGCAGCTCAAATATAAGCCAATATTATTGCGAGATGTTTATCCCAATCATATTAGAAGCTATGTAAGTATATTTGGCAGACAGAAGCATATACAGGGAGTGCAGAATTATTAGGCAAATGAGTATTTTGACCACATCATCCTCTTTATGCATGTTGTCTTACTCCAAGCTGTATAGGCTCGAAAGCCTACTACCAATTAAGCATATTAGGTGATGTGCATCTCTGTAATGAGAAGAGGTGTGGTCTAATGACATCAACACCCTATATCAGGTGTGCATAATTATTAGGCAACTTCCTTTCCTTTGGCAAAATGGGTCAAAAGAAGGACTTGACAGGCTCAGAAAAGTCAAAAATAGTGAGATATCTTGCAGAGGGATGCAGCACTCTTAAAATTGCAAAGCTTCTGAAGCGTGATCATCGAACAATCAAGCGTTTCATTCAAAATAGTCAACAGGGTCGCAAGAAGCGTGTGGAAAAACCAAGGCGCAAAATAACTGCCCATGAACTGAGAAAAGTCAAGCGTGCAGCTGCCAAGATGCCACTTGCCACCGGTTTGGCCATATTTCAGAGCTGCAACATCACTGGAGTGTCCAAAAGCACAAGGTGTGCAATACTCAGAGACATGGCCAAGGTAATAAAGGCTGAAAGACGACCACCACTGAAAAAGACACACAAGCTGAAACGTCAAGACTGGGCCAAGAAATATCTCAAGACTGATTTTTCTAAGGTTTTATGGACTGATGAAATGAGAGTGAGTCTTGATGGGCCAGATGGATGGGCCCGTGGCTGGATTGGTAAAGGGTAGAGAGCTCCAGTCCGACTCAGACGCCAGCAAGGTGGAGGTGGAGTACTGGTTTGGGCTGGTATCATCAAAGATGAGCTTGTGGGTCCTTTTCGGGTTGAGGATGGAGTCAAGCTCAACTCCCAGTCCTACTGCCAGTTTCTGGAAGACACTTTCTTCAAGCAGTGGTACAGGAAGAAGTCTGCATCCTTCAAGAAAAACATGATTTTCATGCAGGACAATGCTCCATCACACGCGTCCAAGTACTCCACAGCGTGGCTGGCAAGAAAGGGTATAAAAGAAGAAAATCTAATGACATGGCCTCTTTGTTCACCTGATCTGAACCCCATTGAGAACCTGTGGTCCATCATCAAATGTGAGATTTACAAGGAGGGAAAACAGTACACCTCTCTGAACAGTGTCTTTAAGGCTGTGGTTGCTGCTGCATGCAATGTTGATGGTGAACAGATCAAAACACTGACAGAATCCATGGATGGCAGGCTTTTGAGTGTCCTTGCAAAGAAAGGTGGCTATATTGGTCACTGATTTGTTTTTGTTTTGTTTTTGAATGTCAGAAATGTATATTTGTGAATGTTGAGATGTTATATTGGTTTCACTGTTAAAAATAAATAATTGAAATGGGTATATATTTGTTTTTTGTTAAGTTGCCTAATAATTATGCACAGTAATAGTCACCTGCACACACAGATATCCCCCTAAAATAGCTATAACTAAAAACAAACTAAAAACTACTTCCAAAACTATTCATCTTTGATATTAATGAGTTTTTTGGGTTCATTGAGAACATGGTTGTTGTTCAATAATAAAATTAATCCTCAAAAATAGAACTTGCCTAATAATTCTGCACTCCCTGTATAAATATGCCATGAAAGAGTGGACTTAAGTGGTTGGATGTGCACCATTACTTTTTGTTGTTTTTAAATACTAGAAACTCACAGCAATGTTTCCTCATTAAAATAAAGGTTACTCCTATAGAACGCCCATGAACTCCCACGGAATGTCTATATATTTCTCATGTCTGAAATTTGGCGGGTGTGCTTTTACATTACGGTTTATGGGGAACTTTGTGTTCCCAGGAAATATACATGTATATGACTTTATACATATATATTTATGTGTTAATATGTGTATATAGTTATATACAAATATATTTTAAAAATATGCTGCGATCGTTGTGCTACTTACCCCCTCGCTGTGCGAGGTTCTGATGCCATCTCTGATGGCACCAGAACAAGGTTCCAATTTGAGCCTATGGAAGTGCGCTCTTGTGAGCGCAATGCTTTTTAGCAATGCGAACGCGAGCTTGTGTTTACATTGCTGTTAACTTGTAATACCAGTGCACATTAGCGTGCGCTGGTGTTACTTAGTGAAGCTCTAATATCGCTTGCATGCAAGCGATATTTAGTGCTCCACTCATAATCTAGCCCTTTACATTACAATATCATACTGTTTAATATCCTTTTAATGAATTTCAAACATGATTTCACCATTATAATAAGGCCCCTCAGAACCTTCATGAGTGTCAATGAATCTAGGCCTATTAGTATTCTTTTCTTTATGAACTTTGAAGTCTTCCTTGAATACTGCTTCCCACACCCACACCATAACAGTTAAAACACATTTTGGGTTCTACAGGTGACTAAAATAAAATGGTTTATTTTATCCTGCAACTTTATTTTAGTAGAAATAAACGTATAATTCTACTGTGGTTGCAGGCTTTGTGTCTCGCACAGGCCAAAATCACTACATGTTAACATCAGTATTGTTTATTGTCTGCTTTTATTCCCATTGTTTATGCTTATTAATAGAGATAATTTGCTATTAAGGTTTTATCAGATAACATGATATACCAATGTTTATTAAGTACTTTTTCTCTTTTCTTAACCTTAGTATTTAATCATATAATAGATTATAGCTTTTTCCTTATGTGAGTTTATGCTTAACCCCTTAATGACCGCAGCACTTTTCCATTTTCTGTCCGTTTGGGACCAAGGCTATTTTTACATTTTTGCGGTGTTTGTGTTTAGCTGTAATTTTCCTCTTACTCATTTACTGTACCCACACATATTATATACCGTTTTTCTCGCCATTAAATGGGCTTTCTAAAGATACCATTATTTTTATCATATCTTATAATTTACTCTAATTTTTTTTATAAAATATGAGGAAAAAATGGAAGAAAACACACTTTTTCTAACTTTGACCCCCAAAATCTGTTACACATCTACAACCACCAAAAAAATCCCATGCTAAATAGTTTCTAAATTTTGTTCTGAGTTTAGAAATACCCAATGTTTACATGTTCTTTGCTTTTTTTGCAAGTTATAGGTCCATAAATACAAGTAGCACTTTGCTATTTCCAAACCACTTTTTTTCAAAATGAGTGCTAGTTACATTGGGACACTGATATCTTTCAGGAATCCCTGAATATCCATTGACATGTATATATTTTTTTTTAGAAGATATCCCAAAGTATTGATCTAGGCCCATTTTGGTATATTTCATGCCACCATTTCACCGCCAAATGCGATCAAATAAAAAAAATTGTTCACTTTTTCACAAATTTTTTCACAAACTTTAGGTTTCTCACTGAAATTATTTACAAACAACTTGTGCAATTATGGCATAAATGGTTGTAAATTCTTCTCTGGGATCCCCTTTGTTCATAAATAGCAGACATATATGGCTTTGGTGTTGCTTTTTGGTAATTAGAAGGCTGCTAAATGCCACTGCGCACCACACGTGTTTTATGCCCAGCAGTGAAGGGGTTAATTAGGGAGCATGTAGGGAGCTTGTATGGTTAATTTTAGCTTTAGTGTAGTGTAGTAGACAACCCCAAGTATTGATCTAGGCCCATTTTGGTATATTTCATGCCACCATTTCACCACCATATGCGATCAAATTTAAAAAAACGTTAAATTTTTCAAAATTTTAGGTTTCTCACTGAAATTATTTACAAACAGCTTATGCAATTATGGCACAAATGGTTGTAAATGCTTTTCTGGGATCCCCTTTGTTCAGAAATAGCAGACATATATGACTTCGGCGTTGCTTTTTGGTAATTAGAAGGCCGCTAAATGCTGCTGCGCATCACACGTATATTATGGCTAGCAGTGAAGGGGTTAATTAGGTAGTTTGTAGGGAGCTTGCAGGGTTAATTTTAGCTTTAGTGTAGAGATCAGCCTCCCACCTGACACATCAGACCCCCTGATCCCTCCCAAACAGCTCCCTTCCCTCCCCCACCCCACAATTGTCCCCGCCATCTTAAGTACTGGCAGAAACTCTGCCAGTACTAAAATAAAAGGTTTTTTTAATTTGTTCTTTTTTTTTTTTTAGCATATTTACATATGCTACTTTGTAGAATCCCCCCTTAGCCCCCAACCTCCCTGATCCACCCCCAAAACAGCTCTCTTACCCTCCCCCTCTGCATTATTGGGGGCCATCTTGGGTACTGGCAGCTGTCTGCCAGTACCCAGTTTCAAGAAAAAAACGTGTTTTTTAAAACAAAAATATAAATTCTGCAGTGTAGATTCACCCCCCCTAACAGACAAACCCCAACACCTTAATTGATTTATAATTAAAAAAACTTTTATTCCCTTTTGTATGCTTTTTTTTTTTACTTTATTCTGTAGTGTAGCGGTTCCCACCCGCTCCCTCCCCGTGCACGCGCCCGCCCCCGCCCTTCCGTGCACGCGCGCGCGCCAGTGCGCGCCCCCGACCGCCCACGCCCACGATCCCGCCCCTCCTGCAAGTCGCCAAGGCCATCGATGGCCACCACCCGCCTCCCACCAGCCTCCCACCCACCAACGCCGGTAAGCCAACAATCTCCGGTGCAGAGAGGGCCACAGAGTGGCTCTCTCTGCACCGGATGGCTTAAAAATGTTATTGCAGGATGCCTCGATATTGAGGCATCACTGCAATAACCGGAAAGCAGCTGGAAGCGAGCAGGATCGCTTCCAGCTGCTTTCCAGACTGAGGACGTGCAGGGTACGTTCTCAGGCATTAACTGCCTTTTTTCTGAGGACGTACCCTGCACGTCCTCAGTCATTAAGGGGTTAAAAATCAAACCATATTGAATTTTGATAAACTATAGTAATTGTTCTTTCTTCATGTCCATGCATCCTTGTTGTGTTTTGAACAAAATGCATTGCAATGCATTACAGTAATACAAGGGTTTATAGGGGGAAATACATTTAAAGAGTAATGTCCCCATTAAAAACAATCTATATCTATAATATCGTAAAAAAAGTAAATATTTTTTTTTTTGTCATCAGTTATGGAAACTATGGAAATTGAGACTTGGCTATTAATAATGAATCGTTATTCAACTTTTTTTTACACGTCGTAAATTGAGAAACTTTTTATAACCTCTTTATTACGTAGGCTGTAGATGAAAGGATTAAGTAGAGGCGTAATTACGCTATTTAGAAGAGCAACCACTTTGTTAAGGCTAGCCGAAGAGCTTTCAACTGAGTGAACATATATGAAGATGGCGCTGCCATAAACCAAGGACACAACGGTGAAATGAGATGTGCAGGTAGAAAAAGCTTTCTTCCTTCCATCACTAGATGGGATGTGCAGAATAGTAAAGAGAATGTTGCAGTAGGACACCAAAGTCATGATGAATGACCCAAGAATCACAATTGAACCATAAATGGAAACAAACAGATCAAAGTTTTGAATGTCAGAGCAACTTATTTTAGCCACAGCAGAGCCATCACAGAAGAAGTGATTTATTTCAAAAGGACCACAAAATATAAAATCAAACATCTGGACTATAGGATAAATTAAAGAAAAGAATCCTGTAACCCAACATAAAAAGATTAACAAAAAGCAAGTTCTGATGGAGATGATTAAGTTATATCTCAGGGGAAAACATATAGCTGCATAACGATCCACTGACATAACTGCAAGAAGATAAAATTCTGTGATACCAAGAGATGAATAGATATAACACTGAATAATGCAACCAAGTAGATAGATAGTTCTGTTGTCACTTGCCAAGATTGTGAGAAGTTTTGGGACAGTGGAGGATATAAAAAGGATGTCCAAAAATGCCAGGCTGCAAAGAAAGTAATACATAGGGATGTGGAGACGTTTGTTCAACCAGATTATCACAATTATTGTCAGATTACCCAATAAAGAAATAGAATATATAATGGAAAACAAGACCAGAACAGATAACTGCATTCTTGGCTCAAAAGTAAATCCAACAAGAGTAAATGTATTCTGAAAAGAGGATCTATTTCTATTCATGACTTGCATCTTTGCAAATATGATAGTGTAATTGGTGGATCATTCAATGAAGAACCTATAATATATAGAGTATAAGAGACATCCAAATATCAAGCATGTATATAATAGAAAATAAAGTACATCAATAAAATATAGTATGTCTTGTACGTCAGTAGTAAATGTATAACTATCAAATACAAAAGTGTTCCAATATTAATAAAATAACTAATACTTTAAAATAGAAACATATTATTTGCAAAAATATATCTAAAAATATAAATAATTATACTGCTTACTTCTCAGGCATCAATAGCAAACATTCAAAACATTCTGTGAAAATATAAAAAACAAAAATACATTTATACCTTTGTATCATCTTAACTACTGGCAGAATGAATATTTTCTCTGATAATCTAGTATTTTTTTCCAGCCTATTAATGACATCTCAGTCAAACTCAAATATCAGGTCTATCCATTCCTCAACAATAAAACAATTACAGTTTTCTACTGACACAACTTGTTATCATCCAGTATTCATGGGACTTTTAAATCAAGATTATCCTTGGTTGCATATAAAAGAGGGTATTTGCAATCTATTTTTACAGTTCATTTCTTAAGTAATGTTACATTTTGTAGTCATAGTGGGTAATAGTGGACCTACTCAGCAGTGGACCCTGGTGCAAAAATTTTCTTTTAGGCCCCCCAAAGGTAACTCAGTAGTAAGCAGTACTAATAATATACATGCTGCTCTGTATAATGATTTTGGGGATAGCTAGATTGACCTGCAACCTGCAATAAAAAAAGAGGATGGAACATATTTTGCACACTCCTATGTATAGACTGGCTGCATGGGCCCCTCCAAGCACTTGGGCCCTGGTGCCAATGCACCTGCTGCACCAATGGTAGTTCCACCCCAGATGGTGGGGGAGTCGGCTAATAGAGTTTTCCTCACATAGAGTTGTCTTTATTAACTAGTGGATAATCTGTCCCTAGAGATAACTTCTTCACTAACATGTACATCATGTTGGTTTCAAGATCATTTTGAACAGCTTTAAAATTATTATTTTTATAAAAAAACAAAAATTTAAATGAAAAAGATTACACGCAGTATTTTTATAAACAACACAATTAGAACAAAAACAAAAACAAATACCACTGATAGGCCCATGGCATTGCTAGAAGTTACCTAATTTGAAAATGTATTTTTATAAAAGTAGATCATATAAAGTAGACTGGATAAAAAAAACCAATGGTCTAATGTAAATATAAGAAAAGAGGACAATTTAAACTATAAAAAAAAAGAGAAAGACAAGGACAACAGTTTAAAAGACAACTAGATAAACTCAATAAAGTCCACGGTGCAATGTCGATCTGCAAGCATATTTATTGTTAGCTTTTACTAGCTTTTGTTTTGGCATTGCTCTTAAATCTTACCAGTGGGGGTTGTTTCCAATATTTCAGAAAAATACATTTGACTAAATAATTTCGGCTAGATTACGAGTTTTGTGTTAGGCTTAAAAAGCAGCATTGGCTGGTCCTAACGCTGCTTTTTAACGCCCGCTGGTATTACGAGTCTTGCAGGTACAGGTGTACCGCTCACTTTTTTGGCCAGACTTGGAAATACCGCAAATCCATTTACGTAAATTGCGTGTCCTAATTTTTCAATGGGATTTACATAGTACCGGTATTACGAGTCTGACAAAAAGTGAGCGGTAGACCCTTTCCTGTCAAGACTGGTACCACATTTTAAAGTCAGTACTTAAGAGTTTTATGGTACAACGCCGTAGCATAAAACTCTTAACTAAAGTGCTAAAAAGTACACTAACACCCATAAACTACCTGTTAAAGGGACAGTCTAGGCCAAAATAAACTTTAATGATTCAGATAGGACATGCAATTTTAAACGATTTTCCAATTTACTTTTATCACCAATTTTGCTTTGTTCTCTTGGTATTCTTAGTTGAAAGCTTAACCTAGGAGGTTAATATGCTAATTTCTTAGACCTTGAAGTCCACCTCTTTTCAGAATGCATTTTAACAGTTTTTCACCACTAGAGGGTGTTAGTTCACGTGTTTCATATAGATAACACTGTGCTCGTGCACGTGAAGTTATCTGGGAGCAGGCACTAATTGGCTAAACTGCTTGTCTGTCAAAAGAACTAAAATAAAGGGGCAGTTTGCAGAGACTTAGATACAAGATAATCACAGAGGTTAAAAAGCATATTAATATAACTGTGTTGGTTATGCAAAACTGGGGAATGGGTAATAAAGGCATTATCTATCTTTTAAAACAATAAAAATTCTGGTGTAGACTGTCCCTTTAACCCCTAATCTGAGGCCCTCCCGCATCGCAAACACTAAAATTAAATTTTTAACCCCTAATCTGCCGAACCGGACATCGCTGCCACTATAATAAATATATTAACCACTAAACCGCCACACTCCCGCCTCACAAACATTAGTTAAATATTATTAACCCCTAATCTGCTGTCCCTAACACCGCCGACACCTACCTACATTTATTAACCCCTAATCTGCCGCCCCCAACGTCGCCGCCACTATACTGAAGTTATTAACCCCTAAATCTAAGTCTAACCTTAACCCTAACCCCCCAACTTAAACATAATTACAATAAATCTAAAAAAAATTCCTATCATTAACTAAATTATTCCTATTTAAAACTAAATACTTACCTATAAAATAAACCCTAAGCTAGCTACAATATAACTAATAGTTACATTGTATCTAGCTTAGGTTTTATTTTTATTTTACAGGCAAGTTTGTATTTATTTTAACTAGGTACAATAGTTATTAAGTAGTTATTAACTATTTAATAACTAACTAACTAAAATAAATACAAAGTACCTGTAAAATAAAACCTAACCTAAGTTACAATTACACCTAACACTACACTATAATTAAATTAATTCACAAATTAAATACAATTAAATACAATTAAATAAAATTATCTAAAGTACAAACCCCCCCCCCACACTAAATTACAGAAAATAATAAACAAATTACAAGATTGCATCAGCCAATAGGTTTTTTTCTACCTTAATTCCGATTGGCTGATAGAATTCTATCAGCCAATCGGAATTGAAGGGATGCCATCTTGGATGACGTCACTTAAAGGATTTATTTTATAGGTAAGTATTTAGTTTTAAATAGGAATTATTTAGGTAATAATAGTAATTTTATTTAGATTATTTTAAATTATATTTAAATTAGCAGGTGTTAGGGTTAGGGTTAGACTTAGGTTTAGGGGTTAATACATTTAATATAGTTGTGGCGACGTTGGGGGCGGCAGATTAGGGGTTAATAAGTGTAGGTAGGTAGCGGCGACATTGGGGGAGGCAGATTAGGGGTTAATAAATATTAGGTAAGTGTCTGTGATGTTGGGGGCAGCAGATTAGGGGTTCATAACTATAATGTAGGTGGCGGCGGTGTCCGGAGCGGCAGATTAGGTGTTAATAATATAATGTAGGTGTCGGCGATGTCAGGGGCGGCAGATTAGGGGTTAATAAGTGTAAGATTAGGGATGTTTAGACTCGGGGTTCATGTTAGGGTGTTAGGTTTAAACGTAAATTTTATTTCCTCATAGGAATCAATGGGGCTGCGTTAGTGAGTTTTACGCTGCTTTTTTGCAGGTGTTAGACTTTTTTCAGCTGGCTCTCCCCGTTGATTCCTATGGGGAAATCGTGCACAAGCACGTTACACCGGCTCACCGCTAACGTAAGCAGCTCTGGTATTGGAGTGCGGTAATGAGCAAAATTTTGCTCAACGTTCACTTCTTGTCTGGTTTGTAAAAACCCGTAATACCAGCGCTGTCTGTAAGTGAGCGGTGAGCATAAACTGCTCATTAGCACCGCACACCCTCTAATGCAAAACTCGTAATCTAGCCGTTTGTTTCTTGTTTGGTTGCATCAATTTTTGGTTTGCATTAAAGAACTTCTCATGACAATCAGATCAAACACATCCCCATAACAACATAGACCAAGCCATAGAATATTCACAAATATTATTGAACTAGGGAACATGACCACCACACCACATGTGAAACAAGTTAGCAATAAATACATTAAACTGGTGCACTTACCATGCTACAATACTCCAAGGTGTGTCTATTTCTTCAGCATAACACCTTAAATGCACTGGGTTGAAAATGGCATGGAGAAGTGCTGGAACCCTTGTCCTCCACCCAAACACACATGCAATACACAAACCACGTAGGGCTGCTGTACTCTGATGTCACCAATCTCCCAAGTATGAGGAAATGAGGGCAGATATTAAAAGTACTTCAAAGCTTTATTGATCCATAAAATCAAATCATGACAAAACCTTACAGTGTGACCACAAATGAGCATACAGAACTTGCTTTCCTACGCATTTCGTGCAACCACTTTGCACATGTTTACATGATGTGAGAAAGTGCAGAGTAGTTGCATGTAACGTGTATGAAAGCAAGCTCTGTATGCTCATTGTGGTCACGCTGCAAGGTATGATTTTATGGATCAATAAAGCTTTGAAGTGCTTTTACTATCTGCCCTCTTCACCTTATACCTGGGAGATTGGTGACGTCAGAGTGTGGAAGCCCTACCTGGTTTGTGTGAAACAAGTTACCTACCATGTCGCATACTCTAATGCAGAAGTTAGAAGTTGCACTAAGAAGATTCTTTATCTGAATTGGCAGCACATACCATTGGTGTAGGTACTTAAGGCTGTTATCCCTATGTACAATACTAAGTAAGAAAATGTTACTCCGAAGATCTTCTAGCAATTGCCAACCTCTAATTATTGTCCAGTGTCTTGTTCTAATATATACATATAAAAACATATATGAAAACATCTACTATGGAAAGGATTTGCACACCATCATTTTCGGCGACATATACCAGGGTGCTATATTGTCAAAATAAATTCAGCAGTTCCATAAGACAGCACTCTCTGGATTTTTTGGTATTAAAACATTACAGTTATTTCAAATTCCATATAAAAGTCCCATGATATTTTGGTACCTAACTGGTTCCTTTATCTAATGGATTAGTCAGAGCAAGATTACATCTGCTTGGAATCCAGATACATAATCTTACTATAACTAATACATTTGATAAAAGTACCATTTAGTTACCAAACTTACATAGGACTTTTATATGGATTTTGAAATAAATGTTATAATACCAAAAAATACCAGAGAGTGCTGTCTTATGGAACTGCTATATATTTTGGCCAAAACGTACGGCTGGGATTTTGCCATTTCTCTTGTTAAGTGAGGGATTGCCTGGAATTTCAGGACTGGACTGCACTCTTTAATCAGGATCAGATTGATATATTGCAGGACAGTTCTTCTCTGTGAAAAGCACGTGTTGAGCAAAAAGAGGCTGCTCCTTGAGTGGTAACTAGCCATAGAACAAGCTATTATGCTGTTGATTGTTTACAGGTTGAGCTCTTCTCTCGTTTTATTTATGCAAATAATGACCCTCATGGATGTCTCTATAAGGGTGATGTGGGAAGATAGAAGTGGACCTGTTACTCAGTGAGCCTAGAGGAATATGGCTGCACCTCACTGATGAGGCCCACACTAGGCCAAAACGTACGTCTGGGGTTTTGTTGTTTCTCTGGTTCATAGAGGGATTGCCTGGTACTTTGGTACTGGACTGCACTGTTTAGTCAGGATCAAACTTATATACTACAGGAAAGTTCTTCTCTGTGAAATGCACATGTTGAGCAAAAAGAGGCTGCTACTTGGGTGGAAACTAGCCATAGAACCAGCTATTATACTATTGTTCATTCCCAGGTTAAGTACTTCTCTCTTTTTAATTATATATTGTTGAGTTATTTCTTCTTTTGGTCTCTCAGTATCTTCTCTCACTTGTGATCTATTTTCTTAGTTTCATCACATTCTGCCATGTTCAGTCATTACAGCTTATAACCCTGGTCTCAGTGTTGGCAACTATGGAGTCAAATTATCAAGGGCTGAATGGCCCCTGATCCCCCTGTTTCCACACAAGCCTTTAGGCTCACGGGAAACAGCAGTTAAAAAGCAGCAGTCTTAAGACGATCGGGTTGATTGACACCCCCTGTTAGCAGCCAATTGGCTGTGAATCTGTAGGGGGCGGTATTGCACAAGCAGTTCACTAGAACTGCTCGTGCAATGCTAAATGCCAACAGCATAAGCTGTCGACATTCAGCGATGTCTGGCGAACATGATACGCTACAGCGTATCATGTCTGCCAGACATGAATAAATCAGCCCCTATGTGTTCATTGTCTTTGCAGCAGCAGCCACATTTCTGGTTACAGTCTATGAGCTGTAACAGTGGGTTTTGTTCTCAGCATTAGCAGTCCATATTCCTGGTTTCAGTAGTGGCAGCTAGTGACCCTGGTCTTAGGAATGGCAGCCTATGTCTCTGGTATCAGCCATGCTTCTGGCCTCAGAAATAGCTGCCTGTATTTCTTGTCTGAGCAGTGGAAGCCAATGTCCCTGGACTCAGAAGTTACAGTTTGTATTCCTTACTTTTGTAGTGAAAAACTGTGGTTTTGTTTTGCAGGATTACAAACTTGTGTTCCTGAGTTGCACAGAAAATAATCCTGTTTATTCTTATTCGCAGCAGTAGCAGTCTATGTTTTGGTCCTGAGCTCCAGTATTAATGATCTGTTTCCTTAGCTCATTTGAAATCAGTCATTATAATTTGAAATTAGACATGATATGACCTCATAGTATGATCTAAGAAAAGTGAAATAACCAAGAATTCCCTATGATATCTGAGCCTACCTATATAGAAAGTAATGAAGATCACTAGATCACAATAGAAATGTAAATAACTCTTTGAATTTTGTTTATGATTTCAGTCTTGTAAACTAGATGTTTTACCTATTGATTACATTGAATACAATTTTGTATTTGTAATTTAAGGACAATTTGTATGGCATATGGCACCTATTTGCTGATTTGCTGTTAAAACAAAAACTCTCAGGGTTGTAGGAGTGTGAATCACAATGACAGTCTACATAACTCAATGCCATGAGGTTAAAAAGTACCTACACTTCATTATAGTACAAGATTTGCTAAATATGTTCCATAAAAAGAAAATTATATAATAATTAGAAATAAAATTAAAAATATGTTAGAAATGGGGGTGGAGCCAACTGCCGAAGCGACAAGATGTGCCTTCTCAGGGCTCCTAAAATCTGACTACCAAAATACTCCTCTGTGACACCCTAAGGCTCTACATATTTTTGTATTTGGCTCTTATTATACCCTAGGATCTTATTCACAAAGATTGGGACTAAACTACCATAAACTGACAAAATACTGGTACTGAGGCCTATTTGCCAGCTACGAAGCTCCCACCATCATACTTGAAACTACCTACGCACTGCTTCAACGGATGGGAACAGATCATACTCATTATACTTGCACCTTTAGTGTAACCATGGAGCAACAATTTCTCCTAGCGATCCACGCTTTAATTCGCTCCATGGACTTACATCAGCAAGCTCTAGTTGCTGAATTGAGAGCTCTCACGGACTCATCGCAAAGCGCAATAATGGCTGACCGGCTGGAGCCCCACCAGATGCAATACAGCATAGATTTGCCCCTAGTCACTGCCGACTTGTGTATAGCACATAGGGGAGAGCTAGACCCGATATCAATGATACTGCCTAAAATAGTTTCAGCCCCGCAGTACTCCCCGGTCCTCACAGGGCTGGGGCGACAGAGCGCTCCATACTATGTGACGCGGCAGACTCAGCCGCTCAGTGTGACCAAAGCATGCAGCTCCCAGCCGACACTATATAACTCCTATGGGCCTGAGACAGCTTATTTACTTGGAGGTCCTGCTGTAGATGACCGGAAACAGTGTGATCCGTGGAGCTCTCCCTCACAGGCGACCCGGTCTTTTGGGGAGGATTGCTCAGAAGCCCTCAACTGCTCCACCTATTTTAAAGGTCTCACCCAGGGAGATCGTGGACTGGCTGCTCGTCTAATTCCACGTAAGGATAACTCAGGGCTTGTACTGTCTACTCAAAGTTCATTCCCATCTAGGGCACACAAAGTGGATGCCATACATTACATCAACCAGCTGAAAGGTCTTTTTGATCCGGGAGGCCATTTCTGTGCCTAGTTTGCTTGACCTGCATTGCTCAACGGGAGGACTATAACACAGTCGGACTGTTCCTTTCATTGCAGTCAGCCCTAGTATAGCTATTACATGGAACTCTATGTTTAACTGCCCATATACTCTTCCCATTTGGTTTATTATAAGATGGGAATGGGCTAAGGCTAAGTGTTCATAATAGCAACTGAGAATTTACCTAGGTTAAAAGTTATTTGTTTGTTTTTAACAAGTATAACTCTACCGGAGTTCATAGTTACTGTCTTATGTTTATTATATATTCTGTTAGCCTTGCAGTTCCCTCTCACCCAGTTACTGCATATTTTTTTTTTTTTTCCTCATATGTCCCATCTAAGATGTCAGATCTTACATGTTTATTGATATAACATCCATGCAACCTCCAATGTATATATTTATTGCATACCTTTAGCTCTGCTGGGGTTTTCTATAGAAAATGGTTAGTTAGAATAACACGGAGCGGCAGAGCCTATTAGAAGTTTTTTCACTATAAAAGATATGGAATACTCTGTTATTATTACACTGCTATATCTTGGGGTCGTTTTCGCTTTCATAATCTGGCTGTAACATCTGCTGTAAATGTCCCCCTTTTATAAGTGATTTTTATGTGTCACCTTATTCTCTAAATTACTCAATGCCTTGAGAAGTATATCTCTCACTCATTCTATGACCCAATTGTCTCCTACTCCTACGGACGTTCTAGCACTGTTTAATTATTGGCTACTAGATATTCTGTTATGAGTCATATTTCCTAATAATTTTATAGCTTTGTGGGTCTCCAACTTTAGCTCTACTGTTAATTAAAACCATATCAGTCTGATGCCAATCCTAACGGTTTCTCCTATTTAGCAAACTTTTTTTTGGAGTTTATAACCAACTGGCACATCTAACAAGAAGCTTGTAAGTCCGAGTTAAGTTTGCATGATATAGCTTAATGCTACATACACTGTCACTGTAGGAACTTATAGAGTATATATAGTTTATTTGCACTTATGTCTTTTACTAATCTAATTTCCAGCCGTCCTACCTGTACTACCCTGACTATAGGCCTCTAGAGCAAAGTTTGGTTATCTCTATATTGCTCAGTAGTAATTCTTCTGAATTAAACTAACCCACTTATAGTCCACTTCCCATCCAGTCTCACTAAGACTCCCCCTCACCTTCCAGACAGACTTTTAGGATTCAGTAGCTGTCTTACCCATCCCACGTCCCACCCTAGAATATATAATTTCACCTCTCAGTTCCTATAGATACTGCCGGGCTGTGCTAACTGGGAAGGCATGGCTCGGCATAACTTGTCTATTTAACAGAAGAGGAAACCAACCCATACTTAATTATATTATAAGCTCCACCGCATTGATTAGAAGGTTCCGCCCCTCCATTTCCCCCTCTTCTATCTGAGCGGCTTTTTGCCCGCTGACCTCCCCTCCCCCCCTACATATGTCGGCCCAAGAGTGGTCAACACACATACTAACTCTCCACAGACTGAAGCTCTGACTCAGATATGCCATGAAGCGTTGCCGATTGAGTTGTGGAGATCACTTGCCAATAATATAATATAAAATGAAGTTCTATTCCATTTCACCTGTACTTTTGTCTAGCACCATGTTAAATTATGAATATACGTAACTCTCTTATTATATGCTAATACTGTTTTGTCACCAAACTTAGATTACAGACAATGTAAGACTCTCTATGATGTAATATTGTTCTAAAGGTGAATCTTGTTTGTTAACACTTATTTCAACTTCAATAAAAAATTTATTTGCAAAAAAAAAAATATGTTAGAAATAATTAAAAAAAAGTGTTTGCTTTGCATACATTACATACAATTAAAAAAAAATGGAACCTAGTTTTAACAATTTATTTATATTTAAAGGGACACTGAACCCAAATTTGTTCTTTCGTGATTCAGATAGAGCATGCAATTTTAAGCAACTTTCTAATTTACTCCTATTATCAATGTTTCTTCATTCTCTTACTACCTTTATATAAACAAGAAGGCATCTAAGCTTTTTTCTTGGTTCAGAACTCTGGACAGCTGTTTTTGATTGGTGGATGAATTTATCCACCAATCAAGGACAACCTAGGTTGTTCACCAAAAATGGGCCGGCATCTAAACTTACATTCTTGCATTTCAAATAAAGATACCAAGATAATAAGGAACATTTGATAATAGGAATAAATTACAAAGTTGCTTAAAATGTCATGCTCTATCTGAATCACAAAAGAAAACATTTGGGTTCAGGGTCCCTTTAAATGTAAAAATATGCTTGTTTTACAACATTTAAAGCAATTTATGCTAAACTATCACTCACCAGGCTATCCGTTGGGCATTTGATGATGTTTAAATTTTGTCCAGAGATTATTTATTCTTAAATTAAAACTGTAATGACAGCTACTGAGATATCCTACTAGCATGTGAATCATCTGCAATCTGGAATAAAAAACAATTTTAAAATTTAGAGTGCCGTGATATTTTCTGCGTATAAAAAACAGGGAATCTGAAGGCAATATGAGTGCACCCAATCCCTCATGTTGTGTCCTATGTAGATAATCAAACTACTTATGTTTCAGTTCTATGGCACTTTTGTAAACTGCATACAAAATTATAATATCATGACGTGACATATATATTATTTATTTTTATTTTTAATGCAATACACTTTAAAATAATTTTAAATGCAACAAATACACACATGCATTTAATGTCCCTTTACAAAAAACAGCTACCAGAATAGGTCTTATGTTGTCCCCAATCAATCTGTGTATCAGGCAAAGCAAACCCTTTAGCTTCCCTCTGCCGAAAGGCTTACCTCTCTCCTCTCCTCTTGTTACCTCCTCACATTCCGATGTACAGGACATCTCCAGATTGGCCCAAATCTTGTAGAATTCTCTGCCGCACTCCACAGAATTCACCACCATATTTCAAAGTTCAAGTGTCCCTTAAAAACTCTACTGTTCAATTCATCCAGTTTGAGGATTATCTTATAGTCTTGTTTCAACGGGATTCAGGACTGGGACCAAGATATCTAAAGTCAGGGTACAAAATTTCTGCTAGGAAAATTTTGATCCTAACTCATGAAGACCTCCTTGAAAAGGTCTCAATGCCACGTAGATTTAACTTTGACCTAATCCACCTCTGTGCTCTTATGAAAGCTTGGAGTTTCTTTTCTGCCCCCCCCCGACCACTAATTACTTAGGAGCATAAATGTTCTGCTGGAGCTCAGTTAATCTCTCTGCTATCTACCCATTACTCTTGCTTACTCAATTCTTTTCACTTGACTAAATACAAATACATACTAGCCTGGGAGGAAGATTGGAATCAAGAATTCTGTCTGACACATTGGAGTGAATCGATTATTCAAACTAAACACTCTGTATACTGTATAACACTTTATGAACTTTTTTTACAAACTACTAACTAGGTGGCATTATGTCCCACCCAAATTACATAAGATGCTCCCTACTTGCTCCCTATTGTGTTGGCGAGGATGTTCACAAATTAGAGACGATTACCATATATGGTAGACTTGTTTCACTATTCAGCCTTTCTCATCAAAATACTTAAATTATGCCAGCTTCTAGACCTGATAGAAACTTTGCCCTCCAAGGTTGCACTCCTGCATAGTAACCTTAAGACAACCCCTAATGCCAAACAAACCCTTCTCATCTATATTCTTATGGCAGCAAAGTTAGCTATTGCTATGAACTGTAAAAAAAAACTGATGCCGCACAGTGGAGAGGAATAGTAGATTTAATAAAATACTTTAAGTCCATGGAAGAACATGTTTATAGATCCAAATTACAAAATTACCTATTCTTTCGCATATGGGAACCTTGGGAGTTCTTAAATGACAAAACCATTCTGTCCATTACCTAAGTTATCCTGCTGAAGTATTGCGGGATCCTGACCTATGGAAATTAAATTTAAACTTATACTAATATGGTTCTTTTCCCGTTTCTCTTTTTTCCCCCCTGCTCTCCATGCCCTTCTGATTTGATTTACTGGTATACACTAGCTAAAAGGATTTGTTGTTTCTCTCATTGTGTTTATGTTCAAGTACATATATAACGACCAGTTTTGATGTTAGACTATATTATATACCCAAAATTTATAGTTCTTGACTGTTTATGACTGCTAACAATGGGCTAGATTACAAGTGGAGCACTAAATTGTTGCACGCCCGCAAATGGGCAAATTTGTCCGTTTGAGGTTGTGTGATAATTAACCACCCAATACAAGTGGCTGGTTATTGCTACTGCAAGCTTGTGTTTCCCAGTAAATATATATATGTATATGCTTTAATACATATATATGTATGCTTTAATATGTGTATATATACATATTAACACATATATATATATATATTTATTTAAAAAAGAATAATATAATTAAAAAAGAATAATATAATTAAAGAAAATAAATGTATTAACTTAGTAACATTGACAAAATAACAAACTTTTGTGTACATACACGATTTCTTAACATAGTTCACGCTTCACAGCCATATTTATGACTTTCCCCCATTCTGAATGAAGAATACTTCGCCAATAGCTCACTAAGTTTATTTCACAATAATATGATCCCCTTACTCCTTACACCAACATTCACTGATTAACCACTGATTGCAAGTCA
Source organism: Bombina bombina (assembly GCF_027579735.1). NCBI lineage: Eukaryota > Metazoa > Chordata > Amphibia > Anura > Bombinatoridae > Bombina > Bombina bombina. The sequence continues at coordinate 510,243,366 of NC_069500.1, forward strand.
CTATTTTTGTTTGTTTCCGTATTGTCATTTTATTCACAAGTTGTTCTCACTTATTACCTTCACTTAGGTATCTAAGGGATTAGCACTGCCCACCTCTTTGTTCTATTGGCTGTTGTTTCCCATTTAACCTCACCACAGGTAACACTAATTGATCTCTGATGAAGCTCATGTGAGCATGCGCGAAACGCGTCAGATCTAGCACCCCTTGCACACCTGTGATAGTGCTACCCACCCTATGTACTCAATAAACCACTTGGTATTCAAGTTCCCGGTTCCTCGTTTTCTTTTCTCAAGTATCCTATATATATATATATATATATATATATATAGTCATATACATATATATTTAAAAGTATGGTGCCATTGCTGCACTACTTACCCCTTTGCTGGGTATCAGAATAAGGCTCCCATTGGAGCCTATTGAACCATGCTCTCATGAGCGCAATGCTTCCATGCAATCTCGCGTTCGCATTGCACCTAACGTGTAATACCAGTGCACATTAGCATGCACTGTTATTATAAAGTGGAGCACAAATATCACTTTAGCAACAGCAATATATTGTTCTCAATACTTTTTAAACTAAAAAATAGTAATACAATTGCAAAAAAAACCTCTACTGTTCAGGAAAGTTTACAATCTATGCTAACCTTTCTTACCCCACTTCCTCTTCTGTTGTCAGTTACCCTTCAACCCATATAGCATGTAAGCTCACAAGCCCAACTGTCCTGTTAATTATCTTCATTAAAAGGGGATCTACAAGTGTTGGCAACTTACTGGCAGGGTTCTCTATATATATTTATCTGACCTGTTGCTGCTTGTTATAAATGTTACTTTTTGCATTTTGCACCTATGGCTATAGTGCTGTGGAACATGATGGCACTCAAAAAATAAATAATTATAATAATAATAATAATTAAAAATATCAAACAGATGGTCGTAATCAATAAGCAAGTTCCCTGGGGTGGGCTGTGGGATGCATGCCCCCCCCCCCCAACTCTCTGTGTGGTATCCTTATTATATGCACTGCAATTTTTACAGGTGATCCATATTTTCTTTACTGGCCTTGTAGTGTTACTTAGTGCTTATGTATAGGCTGCAAGAAGGTGTTTCACATATTACAACTCTTTTGCATCATTACAATTACAGCACAGTGAATGATGAATTTGTGGATAGAGAAAGTGAAACGGCCTGCTGATGCTCTGAGTGAATGGGATTACACTATAACAGCACTAACTGAACTTGATAGAATTGAGGCATTGTGGTGGGAAGTGGAATAAACTAACAGTCAGCTATACATAGGAGGCAGGATTATGTGGCTTGCCTGCTAGTGTACTTTCACTGTTCCTAAGGCCAGTTTAAAAGACACCAAGGACCGAAAAGTATTTCAAACGTATAGTACATTTAACACTGTAGTGATAAACAAATTCCAAAATCTAGGGTGCACCAAAGGAAAACCAATAACTAGACAGGTTCACACTGTTTATAGGGACAGCATACACCAATATTCTAATAACTGCATGCAATAGGCACTACTATAAAGAAGTCTATGCACTGGTACTGATCTAAAAATCCAGTATAAACCATTTAAAAACTTACTTGGAAGCTCCCAATTTAGTACTGTTGATTAGGTTAGGCTAAGACACCCCCTGAAATGGGCTGAGAAAACATGAAGAGCAGACACTCCCCCCTTCCCTGCTTCCCATCATATGAAAAGACAGATTACACAAACAGGAGCCACAGGAATCTGTAGACATCAGTAAACATCTAAAACTTTGGGGTTTGGTTAGGAGTCTGTAAATCAGCACAATGTTATTTAAAAATATGCAAAACTATACATTGTTACAAAAACACTCCCAGATGGGCTATATAAATAGATCATCTACAAAATATTTATGCAAAGAAAAATCTAGTGTAGAATGTCGCTTTAGTTACTACATTAGCATATAAAAGGGTGGGTAAGCAATGCTAATAGTTCACAAACAAAAGTGAAATAGCTAAAATGTGAATAGCAAAAATTCCATCAACCAGTGTTTAGGAGCTTGACAAAGGAGCTGTTTTTTTCTTCTTATACTCTGCTGCAATGCACTGGATCAAATATCTAGACCAACAAAGTGAAAAAGGAGCGTCCTTGTGCAAATCAGTGTTGTCAATTAGGAATAAAAGAAAGCCTTCCACCAAATGGGGCACTTGCCCCTACTAGCAGCACTTGGTCATGGTGGTAGGGGCAGACTGAGGTATCACAATACCTCAGCTCACTGGCGGCCTGGTTCAGGATACTAGATGATGATCCATAGTTTAGTTGTGTTCTGTGTACTTCTCCATATTCCAGAACCAGTTAACCATGTAACGGAGTCCTTGCTCTGTGTAAGAACTGTAACTCTCAGGGTGAAAGTAAATTCAATAAAAAAGTTTAATATTCAACAAAATTATAAAATGCAACACGCTTGTCTCGATCCTTCAGCCATCTCATCAGGTGTGACGCAGGGGCTGTGCAGTGAGATATTTCAGCCAGATGCTTCCAGTTGTTCAGGTTGACCTTCATTCTTTGCCTCCCGATGCTTCAGGGTGTCCTCCTCCCATTCTAGCCAGTATGCTACAACATATGGTCCCTACTTTGATTCCCAAATTAGGTTGTAAGAAAATTAATATACATATTAAATAATAATAAAAAAAATGTCATGCACCAAATTTGCGACCCTTGTCTAGCCTGTGTCCATTGTAGCACTGGCCCTGTATCCAGAATGGCAGAATAATTTAAAGGGACATTAAACACTTTGAGATATTAATGAAAAATGATAAATATTACATAGAAAACCTCTGCTAAATAGTTGTATTATTTATTTTATCCTCTTTTCCTGTAATTCCATTGTGAAATTGTAAGCTTTTCAGTTCCTGTTAGAAATGGAAGTGCAGGACACTGCTATATGCCACACAGCCATTGGCTGCACACTCTAGAGAGCTATTTATAACTGTCCCTAATTGGCCACAGCAGAGAAGGTAACCTAAGTTACAACATGGTAGCTCCCATTGTTTTATAGACACTACAACTTTACACTTATTTTGTTAATATTTAAACAGCTAATGAAACTTTAATAAATACATCTACATGTTATTCTCAGACTAATATTTTCTTTGAATGCATCACATTCTATTTAGAATTTGTTCTATAACAGAAACTAGAACCTAAATGAATAAATTACAATTCCTGGAAACTGAAATGATAATGATTCTTTCAATCACTGACATAAAGCACACACTGTAGCCTTGAACACAACTAAGGGGTTTTAATAAATTACTTGTATAATAATTTCATGATAAAAAAAGAAGTCTGTGTTTTTTCAGATTCATTGCTTTCATCTGAAGGCGATTAATGGACAACATTTTAATGAATAAACGAACTAAAAAACAACAAAAAAATGTAGCTGCTTCATTTGTGCAGTTAAAAGTGTTACTCTAAAGAAAGGAAAGATTTCAAGTGTAAATTGATACTATAGAAGTGTGTAAAATGCTTCAAAAATTCAAATATATACTATTTAGACAAGAGAAGCATCACAACTTCAAATATACTCTTCTTAGGTGGGAAACTTAAAACTTACACAATTCACTAACTATTTAGCAATTACTTTGTCAGTTGATTCATTCCATTGTCAGCCAATCAGTATGCAAGCTTCACTTGTGTTCATGGCAAGTCCTGATGCCTTTAAAATCAGTCAAAAAATAAATGTCATAAAAAATATATTTTTGTACTGCTACAGTCTTGTGTCGCTAACACTACATACTAATTTAAATTTAAAGGGACATTAAACCCACATTTTTTATTTCATGATTCAGATAGAGAATACCATTTTAAAAAAACTTTCTAATTTACTTCTATTATCTAATTTGCTTCATTCTCTTGATATTCTTTCCTGAAAAGCATATCTAGATAGGCTCAGTAGCTTCTGATTGGTGACTGCACATAGATGCCTCATGTGATTGGCTCACCAATGTGCATTGCTATTTCTTTATCAAAGTAAATACAAAGATTGCAGCAAATTAGATAATAGAAGTAAATTGGAATGTTGTTTAAAATTGTATTCTCTATCTGAATCGTGAAAGAAAATGTTTGGATTTAATGGCCCTTTAAGTTTAAGCTGCTGTAAAGCTGGTTCTCTGCTGTCCTGAAGACTTCCATGTTAAGAAATAGAAGACACATGGATTTTCATTAACAAATACATTTTGAATGACCCACTTAACAGATATTAGATTAAACATACATTTTTCTTGAGGAGGAGGGGGAACAATTCATCTGAAACAATTTTTTTTACCTGTGCACATCTTCTGTCTATCTATTTATCTATGTTTCTGTTGTTTTATTCATCTTTCATTTACCTTCTTTGGGCAAATATAATATCTGCGCATCTATCAGATTTAATTATTTTGTTTTAGCTGGTCTGGATATCATTGCTTATAAATGTACTTATCATCTCTACATAATAATTTAATTGGCCCCTCGAGACAGAAAAAAAAAGGCTCCAGTAACAATGTTTAAACACAAATTAAATTTGTTTCTGTATATTGTCAGGCTTTTGTAATGTTTCCTGTGCTAATTATTTAGTGGAAGGTAACTAAGCTTAGACTATATGACCATTAATCCTCCCATAAAAACCTAAATTTATTCACAGCTGTCAGAACCTCTGAATAGATGTACTAAAATTCAGAAATTGTGATTCATTAGTTAAAACACGGTCGAACGCACGTATTACAAGTTGAGAGTCAATTGTTTATGAGTCAGCAAAACCCTGACGCATGCTATCCACTGGAGTTAGGATACCTCGTTAACTTCTTCTCCTCATATACTTCAAAGAAGCAAATTTTTCAGGAAAAATCCCAACACCTATGGCTCGTGCGCTATCCCGACCACGCTTGACCAAGTGTACTAAACCCGACGGGAGCAATAAATATTTTACATTCAAATGTTCTTCACACAGAAGAAAAGGTTCATTTTAATTAACAAATAAATTATATATATATATATATATATATATATATATTTAAACAAATGTAGTAAAATATTTATATATACTTATAAGTCTATATAACTAGATACAGATATAGATAAATAAAGATATATATGAATATATATTTCAAAATACAAAGGACATTTTCCCCTATGCAAAGAACATTAAAATGTATAATATTTACAGTAAATAAACAGTAAAAGCCATTATTAAATAGTAATATTATATAAAACATTTTTTTCATGTTTTCAGGTATTTGAGTGGAAAGGGCTCCAAAGTGTGTATATGTATATAGGTGTACAGGGAGTGCAGAATTATTAGGCAAATTAGTATTTTGACCACATCATCCTCTTTATGCATGTTGTCTTACTCCAAGCTGTATAGGCTCGAAAGCCTACTACCAATTAAGCATATTAGGTGATGTGCATCTCTGTAATGAGAAGGGGTGTGGTCTAATGACATCAACACCATGTATCAGGTGTGCATAATTATTAGGCAACTTCCTTTCCTTTGGCAAAATGGGTCAAAAGAAGGACTTGACAGGCTCAGAAAAGTAAAAAATAGTGAGATATCTTGCAGAGGGATGCAGCACTCTTAAAATTGCAAAGCTTCTGAAGCGTGATCATCGAACAATCAAGCGTTTCATTCAAAATAGTCAACAGGGTCGCAAGAAGCGTGTGGAAAAACCAAGGCGCAAAATAACTGCCCATGAACTGAGAAAAGTCAAGCGTGCAGCTGCTAAGATGCCACTTGCCACCAGTTTGGCCATATTTCAGAGCTGCAACATCACTGGAGTGCCCAAAAGCACAAGGTGTGCAATACTCAGAGACATGGCCAAGGTAAGAAAGGCTGAAAGACGACCACCACTGAACAAGACACACAAGCTGAAACGTCAAGACTGGGCCAAGAAATATCTCAAGACTGATTTTTCTAAGGTTTTATGGACTGATGAAATGAGAGTGAGTCTTGATGGGCCAGATGGATGGGCCCGTGGCTGGATTGGTAAAGGGCAGAGAGCTCCAGTCCGACTCAGACACCAGCAAGGTGGAGGTGGAGTACTGGTTTGGGCTGGTATCATCAAAGATGAGCTTGTGGGGCCTTTTCGGGTTGAGGATGGAGTCAAGCTCAACTCCCAGTCCTACTGCCAGTTTCTGGAAGACACCTTCTTCAAGCAGTGGTACAGGAAGAAGTCTGCATCCTTCAAGAAAAACATGATTTTCATGCAGGACAATGCTCCATCACACGCGTCCAAGTACTCCACAGCGTGGCTGGCAAGAAAGGGTATAAAAGAAGAAAATCTAATGACATGGCCTCCTTGTTCACCTGATCTGAACCCCATTGAGAACCTGTGGTCCATCATCAAATGTGAGATTTACAAGGAGGGAAAACAGTACACCTCTCTGAACAGTGTCTGGGAGGCTGTGTTGATGGTGAACAGATCAAAACACTGACAGAATCCATGGATGGCAGGCTTTTGAGTGTCCTTGCAAAGAAAGGTGGCTATATTGGTCACTGATTTGTTTTTGTTTTGTTTTTGAATGTCAGAAATGTATATTTGTGAATGTTGAGATGTTATATTGGTTTCACTGGTAAAAATAAATAATTGAAATGGGTATATATTTGTTTTTTGTTAAGTTGCCTAATAATTATGCACAGTAATAGTCACCTGCACACACAGATATCCCCCTAAAATAGCTATAACTAAAAACAAACTAAAAACTACTTCCAAAACTATTCAGCTTTGATATTAATTAGTTTTTTAGGTTAATTGAGAACATGGTTGTTGTTCAATAATAAAATTAATCCTCAAAAATACAACTTGCCTAATAATTCTGCACTCCCTGTATACATGTGTATATATGTGTATATATGTATGTCTCTACATATAACAGGGCTAAACATTTCAAGTCTTAAGCCACTAGCCAGGCTAAAATGTTACTTGCCAATGCTGATCCCACCCACTACACAAACATACCATACTCTCTAATCCACCCCCTCTTTGCATATGTTTAGCCAGTGTGAATCACCTCTTTGGGCAGTAATATTTAATATTGTTTCTATCTTTTACCATAACAAATAAATAATGCTATGTACAGTAATAAATTAACAAAAATTAGTGCGTAGCCATTAGCAACATCAACTAGGAAGACAACAGCTGGATAGAAAAACAAAGTTGTTGAATTGAGAGAGTGCAAAGAATGTTGACAGTCATGAAAGGTCATAGCAGACCTGGAGATTAGTTTTTTTTTTTTACTAATTATCTCTCTTCTCTCTCTCAATTTTCCTTCTTAGCTGATGAGAGTCCACATACAAATCCAAACATATACACATATACAAATGCATTCAATTGTACATACACAAATACAGCTTTATAGTCCTCCCCAGTCCAGCGCCTGATCATAGACCACATCACTTTTTATTTTCATCCTTTCCATGACATGTCTATGCAGAAGCTGTAACAATTTATTAAATCCAGTCACAAGCTGCTAAACTCCAATCACAACCGGTTATTTGCAGCTATATCCACTCACCGACAGCTAAACAATGGTAAAGTGCCACACTTGATATTGTGATATCATAATAACTATAGGTATATAAAGAGCTGCAAGAAGATGCTATAACCATTTTGCACGGGTTGAAATGTCTTTGCGAAAAATAGTAGTCATCAAAATTATAATTATTATTTTCCTTCTTAGTTGGTGAGAGTCCATAACTTCATAACATGTGTATTATATTCAGGAGGAGGTCAAGCCCCACAGAGCTTTAGCCACTCCCACATCCTGTCCCTCTTCAGTTTGTTCTTGGCCTCTGAGGAGAGAGGTTATAAATTTCAGAGGTGCACTACCATCAAGAGTTTATTATTTTTTCCATATGATTTGTGGGTTCAAACCTGACTTAGGACCCAGTACTCATAGGCAACTTTAATCCAAGAAAATTTAAGAAGACTCATAAGAATAACATCTGTTAATTGCTTTCCATAACCCTAGTGGGTAATCTAACAGCCATAACTGCCTCAGGCATTGCAGAAACCTGTCCCTAGCCTCCCCCTAGGCACAGTAGAGGGGTGCTTCAGTCCAGTTAAGTGACTCAGGAACTATACAGCCCAGGAGCTATCCAATATTACTCTCCTTACAGATAATACATAGCTGGGGGTAACAGCCTTAGAGCTGATGAGCTTTACTTATGTGTTTAACATGGGAATTTTGGGCAATGAGGCACAGGATAGTTCTTATCTAGCATCATTGGGACTCCTTAGCAGCTCTATTTACTATTTTTTTTAACCTCAAAAAACATATTTTTGCATTTTTCTACAAATGGTTAGTGTCTCTTTAAGAGAACCAGTAACTGCCTTGTTCACTTATCAGTTAGATATCTCAAAGTGCAGTTGGGCAGGAGGACACAGGGGCCTTAGGACATATGTTTTTCACAATTTAAAATGTTTACAGTTTATTTCAAAATCAAGTCTTGGGCCTGCTTATTGTTATGGTGATAAGCTCTACCCCTCTCTCTCTGATAATCAAAGACCACATTATTTTCCTTTTCATGCAAATTCCTTTTTTCTTGGTTCAGGTTTTCAAATTATTGCTCTTTTATCAAGAAGAAATATTTGTTCCCTTAAGTTTGGTGCAAATTGCCAGCTATGCCCAGGGTTTTTTTGCCTTCTTTGAATCAACATACTTCTTTTTCTTTACATGGCTGAGGGCATTGATATCTCTTCGGTAGAGGAGAAATTTGTCGACTGGTACATGATGGGCCATAGCTAAAGGCATTTGGGACAACGAGGAAGGGAGAGGCTAGAGGAATTAATATCACTTTAGTACAGGGTAAATTAGTTGACTGGCACATGATGGACCAAAGATAAATTATTTGGGACAATGAGGCAGTGAATGGCTGGAGGGATTAATATTGCTTGGATAGAGGGGAAATTTGTCGAACGGCACATGATGGACCAAAGCTAAAGCATTTGGTACAATGAAGAATGGCTGGAGTGATTAACATCGCTTCAGTAGAGGGAAAATTCATTGACTGGCACATAATGGACCAAAGCTAAACAATTTGGGACAAAGAGGCAGTAAATGGCTGGAGGGATGTATCAGTAGAGGGAAAATGTGTTAACTGGCACATGAAGGACAGAAGCAAAATCATTTGGGACCATGAAGAAGGGAATGGCTGGAGGGATAAATATTGTTTTGGTAAAGGGGAAATGTATTGATTGGCACATGATGTCTGGTTTTGAGATCGGACCTGAAGTAGACCCAAAGTCATAGAGTGAAGTGAATATTATACTCTAACACACTGAATATGTTCCTGGAGTTCAAAGGAAGGCAGTTCGGGTTGACAGAGGTACTCACAGGTTCAGGCAGTTCAGGTAGATAGGGTACTCACAGTTTTATGCAGTTTAGGAAGATAGAGGCACTCACAAGTTCAAGCAGAATTAAGGGAACCACAGAGGTTGTAGGAGACAACAAATGGGCACTGAGGATCCACCAGCCCAAGAGGAAATAGGGCATGTGACCTCATGTGGCGACCAGCCACATCATGTTGCTTAGCAAGGCAGCACTACTGAGGGACACATGGAGTTGCACCCACAGCCACACGGAGCAGTGCCTTACAGTGTCCCACTTCTAAGGTCCCCTCTGGGGACATTACCAGGTTAGGAGGGATATTCAGTATGAAATGCCGTGATCCATGCAGGGGCATGAAATTGACGAGCAGGCCCCCATGACCATTCTGATATAGGATATACTTTCTAATTAATCAAATAATAAAGCTTGTTGCCATGAAGCTTGGAGTCCAGAATTCTATTGACCTCATATTTTGGCTGAAAAGAGACAACTAGAGGCGGTGGAGGTTTGGTTTTCTGTGAGAACCTATTATGAACCAGAGGTTTCAAAAGGGACACATGAAATTCTGAGTGTACTTTCAGTATTTTAGAAAGAGGTACTTGGTAGGATATTGAGCACACTTGGTGTAGAATTTGAAATGGTCCTATATAGCGAGGATCAAGTTTGGATGAAGGTTGCCTAAGACAAAGAAATTTGGTAGATATACAGACTTGATCTCCTCTGTGATTGGGACCAGTTTGACTGTTGAAGATCAGTGTAGTGTCGTAAGATTGTTTTCAGAGACCAATTGACACATTCAGTTTGCCCATTGAACTGGGGATGATGAGAAGTAGACAAAGATACTGTAGTTCCTAGTTGTTTACATAAAGACCTCCAGAACTGAGATATAAACTGTGCTCCTCTGGCCGATACAATGTCATAGGGAATACCATATAATCTTTTTTCTTGAAGTATAAAAAGATCAGACAGTTCTTGAGCAGTAGGCAAACCTGGTAAAGGCAGAAAGTTAGCAGACTTAGAGAAACAGTCAACCAATACCCATTTGGTATTATGGTGGATAAGTCAGAAATGAAGTCCATAGATATGTGATTCTATGATTGGTGAGGAATAGGTAGAGGCCGAAGCAGACCAGAAAGCAATATATGGGAGGCTTTATTGGAAGCAAAGGTTGAACAAGCTGCCACAAAATCTTGTGTATCCTTTCTTATAGATGGCCACCAAACATGTTGTGTCTATGATTTCAAGGTCCCTTTGACGCCTGGATAACCATCTAAAACAATATTGTGCTTGAGCTGAAGTGGCTTAGGTTTAAAAGATGATTCTGAGGAGGAGTACAAGATGGTGGTATTTTGGATTGTACTGCCTGTAATCTTTGTAGTAAGGAAGTAGTCAGTAGTGATGTCGCGAACAGTTCGCCAGAGAACAGTTCCCGGCGATCTTAGCTTGTTCGCCGCGGCGGGCGAACATATGCGATGTTCGATCCGCCCCCTATTCGTCATCATTGAGGAAACTTTGGCCCTGTATCTCACATTCTGCAGACACATTTCAGCCAATCAGCAGCAGACACTCCCTCCCAGACCCTCCCAGCTCCTGGGCAGCAGCCATTTTAGATTCATTCTGATCCTGCATTCTTAGTGAGAGGAGGGTTAGTGCTGCTGCTAGTGATTTTATAGGGAAATTGATAGCTAGGCTAGTGTATTCAGTGTCCACTACAGTCCTAAAGGACTCATCTAATCTCTGCTGTAAGGACAGCACCCCAAAAAGCCCTTTTTAGGGCTAGAACTTCAGCCCAAAAAGCCCTTTTTAGGGCTAGAACTTCATTTTTTTTTTGGTAATCTAATTGCATTTGCCTGCCTGTCAGCCTGTGTGTGAGGCTCACAGCATATACTGTGATTAATTGCTCTGTGCCACCACTCATATCTGGTGTAACATTAGTGTAAATTTAAAAAAAAAACTTTTACATCAGTTTGCTAGTGTAATCTAATTTCATTTTCCATCAGGCCTGTGTGTCAGGCCCACAGCATATACTGTGATTAATTGCTCTGTGCCACCACTGATATCTGGTGTAACATTAGTGTAAATAAAACAAAAACACTTTTACATCAGTTTGCTAGTGTAATCTAATTTCATTTTCCTTCAATCCTGTGTGCCAGGCCCACAGCATATACTGTGATTAATTGCTCTGTGCCACCACTCATATCTGGTGAAACATTAGTGTAAATTTAAAAAAAAAAAAACTTTTACATCAGTTTGCTAGTGTAATCTAATTTCATTTTCCATCAGGCCTGTGTGTCAGGCTCACAGCATATACTGTGCCTAATTGCTCTGTTTTCCACCACTCATATCTGGTGTAACCTTAGTGTAATTTTTTTTATAAAAAAACTTTTACATCAGTCTGCTAGTGTAATCTAATTGCAGTTCCCAGGCCAGCCTGCCACTGCCAGCCTCAGTGCCACCACTCATATCTGGTGTAACATTAGTGTAATTTTTTTTTATTTATTTTTTTACATCAGTCTGCTAGTGTTATTTCATTGTAGTTGCCAGGCAAGCCTGCCACTAGTGCCAGCCTGTGTGTCAGGCTCCCAGCATATACTGTGCCTACTTCCATCGTCAGTGCCACCACTCATATCTGTTGTAACATTTGTGTAACTTTTGTAAAAAAAAACTTTTACATCAGTCTGCTAGTGTTATTTAATTTTAGTTGCCAGGCCAGCCTGCCACTAGTGCCAGCCTGTGTGTCAGGCTCCCAGCATATACTGTGCCTACTTCCATCCTCAGTGCCACCACTCCTTTCTGTTGTAACATTAGTGTAAATTTTGTAAAAAAAAACTTTTACATCAGTCTGCTAGTGTTATTTAATTGCAGTTGCCAGGCCAGCCTGCCACTAGTGCCAGCCTGTGTGTCAGGCTCCCAACATATACTGTGCCTACTTCCATCCTCAGTGCCACCACACCTATCTGTTGTAACATTAGTGTAATTTTTTTTTTTTTTTTACTTCAGTCTGCTAGTGTTATTTAATTGCAGTTGCCTGCCTGCCAGTGTGTGTGCCAGGCCCACTTGCCAACTAGTGCCACCAATCATATTTGTTATAACAGTAGTGTAAATATTTAAAAAAAAAAAAACTTTTTTGACTGTGAAACTTCAGTCTGCTAGTGTAATCTAATTGAAGTTGCCTGCCTGCCAGCGTGTGTGCCAGGCCCACTTGCCAAGTTAGTGGCACCACTCATATTTGTTGTAACAGTAGTGTAAATATTTAAAAAAAAAACTTTTTTGACTGTGAAACATCAGTCTGCTAGTTCAATCGAATTGCAGTTGCCTGCCTGCCTGCCAGCGTGTGTGCCAGGCACATTTGCCAACTAGTGCCACCAATCATATTTGTTATAACAGTATTGGAATTAATTAAAAAAAATACTTTTTGGACTGTGAAACATCATTCAGCTAGTGTAATCTAATTGCAGTTGCCTGCCTGCCAGCGTGTGTGCCAGGCCCAATTGCCAACTAGTGCCACCAATCATATTTGTTATAACAGTAGTGTAAATATTTAAAAAAAAAACTTTTTTGACTGTGAAACCTCAGTCTGCTATTGTAATCTAATTGAAGTTGTCTGCCTGCCTGCCTGCCTGCCAGCATGTGTGCCAGGCCCACTTGCCAACTAGTGCCACCAATCATATATGTTGTAACAGTAGTGTAAATATTTAAAATAAGAAATTATTGGAATGTGAAACATCAGTCTGCTATTGTAATCTTATTGCATTTGCCTGCCTGCCAGCGTGTTTGCCTTAAAGAACCTTCAAGATCATCCTGAGATTATTTTAAAAAGGGCGGATAAGGGAGGTGCAACTGTTGTGCTTGATAAAGATGTCTACATTAAAGAAATTAGAAATCAACTGAGTAATGGTTCAGTGTATAAAAAAACTTAATTATAACCCTATATTCAAATTACAAAAAGAAATTAACTTGATTATTTCAAGAGCAGAAATCAGAGGGTTAATAGGTAAAGATGTTGCATCTTTTCTGAAAGTAGACAGTCCTTGCACACCAGTGATGTATGTTTTACCCAAAGTACACAAAGATGCAAAAAATCCCCCCGGGCGCCCAATCGTTGCAAGTACCAACTCAGTGTTCACAAATATTTCAATATTTTTAGATAAAATCTTATGCCCTTATGTGGAGCACTCCAGTTCCTTTATTAAGGATACTGGTAATTTTCTATGTAAACTAGACTCTGTAGACCTCCCTAGTAGTAAATTTATTATGTTTAGTTTAGATGTGGAGAGTCTCTATACTAACATTAAACATTCAAGTGGTATTGATGCTGTAGCTAATATATTGAGAAATGATAATCAATATACCTCTGCTCAGATTGATTTTTTCATTCAGCTTCTCACCATTATATTATGTGGAAATGACTTTCTTTTCCAGGACGATTATTTCCTACAACTCCAGGGAACAGCCATGGGTTCCAACGTCGCCCCAAACTATGCAAATATTTTTATGAACCTCTATGAGGAAAAATATGTTTTTTCTAACGATTTATTTGTTCAATATGGCGCCACCTGGTGGCGGTATATTGACGATATCTTTAGCATTTGGTTGGGCGATGTTGGAACCCTGGAGAAATTTGTGAATGATTTGAATACAACTTCAATGTATATAAAATTGAAATTGACATGGAGTGAAGAGGTCATTGATTTCCTGGACGTGAGAGTAATTAAATCAGATAACAAATTTAAAACTGATTTGTTTAAGAAAGAAACTGACCGAAATAGCCTGTTGTGCTTTGAAAGTGCACATCCACCTTCGCTCCTTAAATCCCTACCCCATAGTCAAATGTTGCGGGTACGCAAAATTGTATCAGATGATAAAATATTAGACAAAAAAATAAGATGGGAGAGAGATTTTTGGAAAGGGGTTACCCTACAACCCTTATTACTAAAGAAATTGAAGCAGTAAAGTCAATTCCAAGGTTAAATTTATTGCATCCTAAAGATAGGGATAAGAAGGAGGATAATAAAAATGACAGACTGATTTTTATATCAGAATATAATGCACAAAGCAGGGAAATACAGCGCATTATCAGAAAGCATTGGAGCATTTTATCTGATTGTAATCCATCTGTGGTTGAGTTTCAAAGACCCCCTATGTCTGCTTTCAAAAGGGGCACTAATATTCAAAATAAATTATTAAGAGCTGATATTGGCCCAAGTACTAAGATGGGGCCTGGTTATATTACTACAAAAAATAATGGTTGCTATCCCTGTTTAGGGTGTTCATGTTGTGGCAACATGACCAAAGGGTCAGTCTTTTATTACCCTCACACTGGAAAAAAGTATAGCATTAAAGTTTTTTACATGCTTAACCACTTTTGTAATATATATGATCAAATGTCCACGTGGAGGGGTTTACATAGGAGAATCGACCAGGTCCGCTAAAGAGAGAATTATTGAGCATAAGAGCAATATTAGGACTGGTAATGTGAAAGCTCCCCTGGCTGCCAACTTTGTAAAAGCTGGCCATTCTATAAGTCAATTGAAATTTCAAATTATTGATAGCATTAATATCCCACGTAGAAGAGGAGATAGAGAGGTTTTGCTGAAACAGAAAGAAGCATATTGGATATATGAATTAGAATGCCTGGAACCCAAGGGGTTAAATAGGGACTGGGACCTCACTGTGTTTTTATGATGAATATTTTTTCTGCATTGAATATGTATGATGATATTTCTCTATGATGAATTTGATACATTTAAATTAATCATAAAAGAGTTTTTCTGCTGCTATGTATGCACAATAAGAAGTATATAGTTGAAAGTTAAATTAATTGATAAGTAAATGTTTAGAATAGGAATAGGTTAATTGTACTTGAGCGCCACCTAGTGGTATACATGTATATAAGTCACTTTATTGTTTGTAGCAAGTATGGCATGAATAAGGGAGATTGATCCCGAAACGTTGCCTTCCTTTTTATCTCCACAATAAATTGTTACAGTGTTTGCTGTCACCTGCCTGCTCTTTTGCACTTGTTAGATATCCAGCGGTGAAACAACCTGCCAGTGAGGCGCTTGATTTGCGACAGCCCGACACGTTGAAATTCAACACTCCTAATGTTCGACCGCCTGCTACAACAAGAAAAAGCTGTTAACGAATATTTGTATGACCAGGGTGCTAGGACAGCCTCTGGGGAGCTGGGGATTTTTTTGCCTCGTTACTGGACGCTCATGCGCAATGCCTGTAGGCTTATGCGTCCTTTTGAGGAGGTGACAAACCTAGTTAGTTGCACCGAAGGCACCATCAGTGACATCATACCATTTGTTTTCTTCCTGGAGCATGCCCTGCGAAGAGTGCTGGATCAGGCCATAGATGAGCGTGAAGAGGAAGAGTTGTGGTCTCCATCACCACCAGAAACAGCCTTATCAGCATCGCTTGCTGGACTAGCGGCAACGCAGGAAGAGGATTGTGAGTAAGGGGAGTCAGAGGAGGAATGTGGCTTTGAGGAGGAGGAGGAAGACCAAGCACAACAGGCATCCCAGGGTGCTCGTTGTTGTCACCTATCTGGTACCCGTGGTGTTGTACGTGGCTGGGGGGAAGAAGATACCTTCAGTGAGATCAGTGAGGAAGAGGAACGGGACATGAGTAGCTCGGCATCCAACCTTGTGCAAATGGGGTCTTTCATGCTGTCGTGCCTGTTGAGGGACACTCGTATAAAAAAGCTGAAGGAGAACGAACTGTACTGGGTGTCCACGCTACTAGACCCCCAGTATAAGCATAAAGTGACTGAAATGTTACCAAATTCCCGCAAGTCGGAAAGGATGGAGCAGTTCAAAAATAAATTAAAAAATATGCTTTACACAGCATATAAGGGTGATGTCACAGCACAATGGGAATCTAACAGGGGAAGAGATGAAAGTAATACTCCTCCCATGACCACGCCGGCAAGGACAGCACGCTTTCCAGACGTGTTGTTGATGGAGGACATGCGGACCTTTTTAACTCCTATCCACAGCCCTTCGGGATCCAGCCTCAGAGAATGACTCAACCGACAGGTAGCAGACTACCTCGCATTAACTGCAGATCTCGACACTCTGAGGAGCGATGAACCCCTTGACTACTGGGTGTGCAGTCTTGACCTGTGGCCTGAGCTATCCCAATTTGCAATCGAACTTCTGGCCTGCCCCGCTTCAAGTGTCCTGTCAGAAAGGACCTTCAGTGCAGCAGGAGGTATTGTCACTGAGAAGAGAAGTCGCCTAGGTCAAAAAAGTCTTGATTATCTCACCTTTATTAAAATGAATGAGGGACGGATCCCGAAGGGACCTACATTGGGCGATACATTAGAGTAAAAAAGGCCTGATGAGATGAGCTGCCTTGGGCTAAAAATTGTCCACACGCGGCTGTATTTTATCTTCGAATGCCGGATGACTTGCGTGACTTATCCGCCAACAAATAGGGTTCAAGCTGCAATGTTTTAGGGCACTTTCTAACTGTCAAACAAACATCAATTTTTCTGGCCGCTGCTACAGCAGCGGCTGCAACAATACCTAATTTTTCAAGCATGTGTAGATGCCTAATTTTTCTGGCCTCTGGTGCTGCACTGTGGCTTCAAAACCCAAACAAAAAAAAAAGGCACATAACAGGGATTAAACTGCTAAGAATAGTATTACTTAACACACCACTCATATCTGGTGGCACAGTAGATTGCACGCGCAGTGCCCCAAATTTGAAGTAGGAGGACCGACCAAGCATCTTTTTTCATCTCCCGGTTCCTAAAAATTATCTCCTTGTTCCTAAAAATGATGCCATACCTGTACTCGATTGTGCAAAAGGAAGTCATGGCATATGGGGTCTTTCATGCTGTCGTGCCTGTTGAGGGTCGGGGACCCTCGTATAAAAATGCTGAAGGAGAACGACCTGTACTGGGTGTCCAAGCATATTTTTCCATCTCCCGGTTCCTAAAATCCATGCCATATACACGTCCCCTGATAGGGGACGTAACAGGGATTAAACTGATAAGAATAGTACTAGTTAAAACACCACTCCTATCTGGTGGCACAGTAGATTGCACGCGATGCTCTGACAAAATGCAGAAGGACATTTGGCAGATGGACATTTGGCAGATGGACATTTGGTAGACGGACATTTGGCCGACAGGCAGAAAGCTAAAGAATGTTCCGATTTCGGCCGAGGGAAGATACACAGAGTGCTCTGTTCTAATCAGAGCCTCGGGCGCCGCAACTGCCTCTGGGAACCTTACCATGGGTCCCAGACCGCCCGTCTTGTAATTCTCTGTCTGGGAAATTATCTATCTATCAAATCTATCTATTTATCTATCAAATCTATCTATCTATCTATCGTATCTATTATCAAATGTATCTATTGCATCTATTGATCTATGGGGAGTTTGTGGTTGTGCAAATGGACTGTTTGTGATTGTTTGCGGTGCGTTAAACGGGGAGTTTGGTCTGTCACTGTGAAGCGGGCTTAACCCTTACACTACCTGATTGATACAACATCATACCTGATGTTTTAAAGCACATTATTCCAAACAATTTAGGAATTTTAGGTGATTTATGCCCTTTATGGATTAAAAACAGACTCTGCATCAACTATGTAATTTTCCATGGGAGTTTTGTCATGGATCCCCCTCCGGCATGCCACAGTCCAGGTGTTAGTCCCCTTGAAACAACTTTTCCATCACTTTTGTGGCCAGAAAGAGTCTCTGTGGGTTTTAAAATTCGCCTGCCTATTGAAGTCAATGGCGGTTCGCCCGGTTCGCCATTTCGCGAACAGTTGCGGAAGTTCGAGTCCGCCGTTCGCGAACCGAAATTTTTAGGTTCGCGACATCACTAGTTAAAACATGCCTCTGTAGAACCAGGGAGACAAACATTTATTTTAAGGTAGTGGTTTAACAATCACACATATCTTGCTAAGTGTGCTGTTCGCGAATGCAAAATTTTAGGTTCGCTACATCACTGGTCATATGTATACTATTACTGTCCTTGTGACATCCAGTAAAAGTTATTTACCACACAAGTGCCGATTAGAATATGAAAAAAATCATAAGCAGTTCTTTTGTAGTGCTTAAAAGAGCAGTGTGGGGAGCTGCGCTCCGCAAGCAATTTCCACAGCTGTATGGTGTCAGCAAGATTTTTAAGCTGTCTTCCTGTCAGCAAAGATATCATTAAATACTGCATCTTACAGTTTCCAGGTCTGGCTGTTGGGAGCTGCTGTAAACCACCTTGGCTCTCCTTGTATTGTCAGATGGGCTTCCGGCTTTGAAGCTATCCGAAGCTCCGTTACCAGCATCACAGACCGCTCAACTATCAAGCAGGATTGTGGGAGGTACGATGCGTCCCTTGATCTGGTCAGCTGATGCTGACGCACGTTTCACCCCCTCGACTTGTGAGAAAGGCGGGGCTTCTTCAGGGCATATAATTAGAATGAGAGACAGGCTCTTTTATACAGGACAGGTACAACTGTCCCTTGCCAGGTGAAAGTTGGTAGCTATTACTCAGTACACAACAGTTCTATCTATACCATGGTAGATACACAGTTATTGAATCATATATATGTAATTAATTACAAATCTTAAGTTACAATTTAAAAACGATGTGGAATATGTATGTTGGTCCGAGCAACAAGATACTTGCATATGCTCTTCATACACAGCATAGAGAAAATACATCCCAGAAGAAAGCATAAGGGAGGGGAGAGCAAGAACATATATATTCACTCTAAATACCCATATGCTATATTCTAAAGATTATACTATAGATCAGGATGTATACGCTGTTAAAGAGTTAGTATTAATTGTTATCAGAAGGAAATGTATTTCATTCATTTTACAGGAAGCAGGCCATGTCAAATTTATCATCCATACCATTAGGATACTCAGTACCCAAGGTATATATCTTTCCTAAGGAGTGTCTTGTCGTTGTCACCTCCTCTGCCATTGACAATGCCTCTGTCAATGCCAATGAACTGGAGAGAGTCAGGATTCTATGTGTGAAATTCTTCTTTGCTTAGCCACATAACTTTTTCGATTGACATTTTTTATGTCATCACGATGTTCAGTTATTCGATCTTTGATCATTCTTTTGGTTTTTCCCACATAATAACGTGGACATGAGCAAGAAAGCAAGTATACAACTCCCTCTGAGTTGAAGTTTGTAAAGTATTTTAGTTTATAGATTGTACCACTGTTCATAGTAAAAGATTTTGTTTTTGTCAAATATTTGCATGCCACACATTTGCCACATGGGTAGTTTCCTACACATCTGTTTTGGGAAAGCCAAGTTTGTTTTTTAGGTTGTGATATAAGCTGGTTTCTCACCAATCTTTCACGCAGGCTTGGAGCTATTCTTGCTGTCAATCCTGGATTGTCACCTACCTCACGGGCTACACTCTCGTCACTTAGCAATGTATTCCAATTATTCACAAGGATTTGCCTAAGACTATTCCATTGACAATTGTATTCTGTAATGAATCTAATTGCGGACTTTGTATCTTTTACTTTCGGAAATAGCAAGGTGTCCCTATTCATACGTGCCGCCTTATTTTTGTGCCCCTTTACCACTTTTTTTGAATAGCCTCGCTCAATGAAATTTTCTTCCATTACTGCCGCATGTTTCAGGTACTTTTCCCTGGAGGAACAGTTCCTACGAAGTCTAAGGTACTGGCCTCCAGGGATGCTTTTTTTGAGATGGATAGGATAGTGGCTGGAAGCCAAAAGGAGACTATACCTAGCTGTCTGTTTCTTGTGATTCTCTGTAGTTAGGATTCCATTTTCAGACCTAACTTTTACATCAAGAAAGGCTATTTCAACCTTGCTATATTGTACTTTGAGTATAATGTTTTTATTACCACCAGAACTGCTTGTGCACTACCGCCCCCTGCAGATTTGCCGCTAGCAGGGGGTGTCAACCAATACATTTGTGACAATTGCAAGGAAAGGCAGCAAAGTATAAATATGCGTTAATGATAAGTTATTAGTTGAAAATATGAGCCACAAAAGTTCCAAGTAGGTAGTCCATGGACTTTATTTCCACAAAGTAAATGATAAAAATCAGTTTATGATTCCCCTCCGCAGATGTATCATAAGCCAAATTGGGCTTAAGTTTCAAAGTACTTTTTTGATTGTGCACAAACTGTTATTACTCCACCTGTGTGTTTGGTCATGCACAGATCCGCCAATGAACCTTGCACAAAGAGTTTTGTAAGATTCACCCTGCAGTTTTTCAACTTGGTAAGAGGTATCCCAACTCCTTCGAAAGAGGAGCAAAAGTGATGCAGTAAGATTTGGGAGTCTTGCGTCACAAAAAGTAGCGTCTTTCACATGTGGGAAAAGCTTGTTTTAAACAAAACAGCAATATATCCAAGTGGTTACTGCATGTAAGACAGACACAGCCTACGCATGTTTCACCCCCCAAATACATATATATTTACACTTTGCTGCCATTGCTGCAAGACTTACCCCCTTCACTGCACTAGGATCTCATGCCCTGTGTCACGGCATGAGAAAGGGGTTTGCTCCCATTAGAGCCTATTGAAATACGCTCTCATAAGCGCAATGGTTCCCAGCAATTGCTGTCAATTTGTAATACCAGCGCACATTAGCGTGCACTGGTATTACTCAGTGGAGCGCAAATATCGATGTCACAAAAGCAATGTTTAGCGCTCTACTTGTAATCTGGCCCAAAATAAATGCTAGATGTATTTTTTAAAGTTCCATTAGCTGTTTAAATATTGACAAAAAGTGTCAAGTTTTGGGGGCATATTTATCATGCTCCGTATGGAGCTTGATGCTCCGTGTTTCTGGCGAGCCTTCAGGCTCGCCGAAAACACAGGTTATGAAGCAACGGTCTAAAGACCACTGCTCCATAACCTGTCGGCCTGCTCTGAGGCGGCGGATAGACATCGCCAGAAATCAACCCGCTCGAATACGATCAGGTTGATTGACACCCCCTGCTAGCGGTCGATTGGCTGCGAATCTGCAGGCGGCATTGCACCAGCAGTTCACAAGAACAGCTGTTGCAATGATAAATGCCAAGAGTGTATGCTGTCACCATTTATCGATGTGCAGCAGACATGATCCGCAAAATCGGATCATGTCCACTCCCCAATGATAATTCAGCCCCATTGTGTCTATAAAACGATGGAAGCTGCCATGTTGTAACTTAGATTACCTTCTCTGCTGGGGTCAATTTATAGGTTATAAATAGGTAACTAGAGTGTGCAGCCAATGGCTGTGTGGAATATAACAGTGTTCTGCACTTCCATTTCTAACTGGAACTGAAAAACTTACAATTCCAGAATGGAGTTAATGAAAATAATAATGAAAAAAATAAAAAAATAAATAATGAAAGTATGTTAAAGAGGTTTTTTTATATATAAAATGTATCATTTATATTACCATCTCAAAGTGTTTAATGTCCCTTTAACTGGACATAATCAAAGAAGATTAAATATAAGATATTTATTCTCACTATGCTTTTAAAGTGGTTAATTTCTGGATAACATTGCGAAAATCCTGCGCATATTACAAGTGGAGCGCTAATTAACGATCCCGCTTTGGCGTTAATTGTGCTAGAAGTAAGCTTTTTGCCCTCATCGAGTTGCGCTCGTGTTATGAGTTGAAAGTTAACTGTTTTCACTCACACGCTATCCCGGCGAGTGCAAAAAGCCAAACTTATAATATCACGTGTGCATTTACGTATTCCCCTATAGAAGTCGATTGAAAAAAAAAAGTGGAAAAAAATCCTAACTCTAGCTTACACTTGATCGCATATTCTCAAGTGTGCTAACCCAACATAAAAATATGAATATTTCACATTCCAACTTTCTGCACATATGTTCTATTTATTCATAATATAATAAATATATGCAGTATATATATATATATATATATATATATATAATGTTTTTTTAGTACAATATATATCTATACCTTTATATACACATGATTTTATATAGGTCTAGATATATATAGGAATATCTATTTAGAAATAAATAGAACATATTCTGCTATGTGAAGAACATTGGAATGTCAAATATGTACAGCAGATACACAGTATAACACTTTATTAAATATGAATATTGCATAAATATGTTTTTTCAGGTTTTCATATTTATTTATGTGTTTATATATGTCTGTAATTACATATATACACACATATAAATACATAAATACATATGTAACACCCACACACACACATACACACATCACACATATATATATATATATATATATATATATATATATATATATATATACATTCATACTGTATACATGTTTATATATATTGATGAGTTTATATGTGTTTATATATATACATTTATACATGTATAAATTCATAAATACATATTTATACATACTGCATATAGACATACAGTATATATGTATATTCATATACATCTTCAGACATGTATCTGTATGTATCTTAATGTTAAAGCCCTTTGCTTGCCTTTTATTTTCACACCTGAGATCTCATATCTTTGAGAATTTTTTGGTGCAATATTTTTTTAAATAATTTTTATTACATGGTGTTATTAAGAGTGTAACTGTACTTTGTAATGTATTTTTGATGTGTTTTGTGACACTTTTTTTGTTTCACAAAACAGTTAACCAGAGCTCTGAAGTTGGGGTAATCATTCTAGTGTAAATAGTGATTGCGCTCAAGTGAACGTGTTTACTTTCAACTCGTAATAAGAACGGTAAGCCAGATGAGCGCAAACACCCTCGATAAACCATTTGCACTCCACTCATCATCTGGCCCTATGTTGTCAAAGTAACATGGTACAATGTTTTTAAAACATTTATAAAAATAACTATTTCCCTTTTAATTGAGCAAAAAAGTTATTCATTTTGTAAATAAAACTAATTAAAGTGAATGTAAATTTTCTGATAGTTAGATAGATAGATAATTCACAAACACTAAGGCCTAGATTTGGAGTTCGGCGGTAAAAGGGCTGTTAACGCTCCGCGGGCTTTTTTCTGGCCGCACCATAAATTTAACTCTGGTATCGAGAGTTCAAACAAATGCTGCGTTAGGCTCCAAAAAAGGAGCGTAGAGCATTTTTCCCGCAAATGCAACTCTCGATACCAGAGTTGCTTACGGACGCGGCCGGCCTCAAAAACGTGCTCGTGCACGATTCCCCCATAGGAAACAATGGGGCTGTTTGAGCTGAAAAAAAACCTAACACCTGCAA